>NC_141161.1:7662628-7825356 GCF_053477565.2 Lygodium microphyllum | reverse complement strand
GTTTTATGATTTCAGTATACATTCTTTTTGTTTGCAAATGCTTTGTATGCAGCAGTGCAGAAACTATTTTGTATGGCTCTCATACAGCACAAGCTGCCCTGCCACAATTTTTTTTTTCTCTGTTACCGTCGCTATTTGCGTCGCAAATTTACTGCTCGCGTCGCTATAGGCATCGCTATGAGCGTTGCAAATTCTCTGCAACCGTCGCTATGTGCGTCGCTAAATGCAACGCATATAGCGACGCACATAGCGACGCAAATAGCGACGATTCTATGGCGTTGTCAATAACGACACTTTTTGCGACGACGGGGGAAAATTTTGTTGTTTGTATTTTTGTCGCTTTAAACGTCGCTATAAGGTCTATATCTTGTAGTGAACCTGTATCTGATATAAAAATACAACGAAAGGAAAACCCATTATACATTAACACTTCTTATCAAACTGGAAATCACAACAAACTTGTAAAGGATATAAGAGGTTTCTTCTTCTTCTGCATCAGCATCTTCAACAATCCAACCAGCAACACCATCACCACAATTCTCCAAAAATGTAGCTCGCACAAAAGTAAATCGAATAGGCAACCACCACGATCTTATTACATAAATTGACCCACAACACAAACACTACACACAACACAACCATCTAAATGACTCCTCCAAAAAGAGAGATTTATCATTAAAAATCATCCACCATACATGGAAAAGGTATCAATGAAGATGATCCCTCTTGAAAGATTGGTGATTTCGGAAACGATCCATAGACAAGGATTCATCTACAAATGTCTTGGGAGGATTCTGAAAATACTGAAGGCAGCACATCCTTTCCAACAGGACAAGGTATCTGCTAGGCAAATAGAGGGCATGAAAGTATAATATATCTAGTTGCTGGGAATCAATGCTCACATTGACATTCATGCACAACTTTGGAATAGGCTTTGAATCATTATGAGAATGCCTATGCATATACACCAGGTACCAAGCAAAATGAGCAGTTAAGCGCACAGAAGGATTTGCAGACTAAGAATACTGCTGCGCAAAATGCAGATAATTCTGATAAGCCTGACTAGCACTTATCCATTCTCCTGGGATCAATGGCCAATTGATTTGAGGTCTAGTAATGGAATCATTTGAACTCCAGCCTCTTCTTCGAAGAATCTTCTGATCAAATCCTGGATACCCACTAACCAACTGAGGAGGATTAGGAATAGAAGTGTTAGGAGATGGAAGGGGCACTAAGGAAAGAGGATGAAGTGATGGATAGGCAAAATCATAAAATGAGGAATGGATTAAAGATGGATTGGCTGAAAATTGAGGAGATTCTGTTAAGAAAGGCGTTAAAAGATAAGGAGGAAAAGTTGATAGAATGTCAGGGGATGGGGAAGGACAAGGATCAGGAGGTAGAAAAACTCTATCTTCAACAAAAGAACAATGGGTAAAAATAGGAATTTGAGGAGATCCTTGAGGTTGGAAAAGAAGGGGTAAAATGACTTTTGGGTTAGATTGAAAAAGGGAAATATAAGCATCATACCTATAAGCCATTTGTTGATAATAAGTTAGGCATGGTAAGGATAGACCTAAAGCTGATCTACGATGATAGGCTTCAAAAAAAGAAGTATCAAATGGGAGTTGCTTGGAAAGATAGGCTAAAAGATCCACCCTCAGTTGGTTAGTGTTCTGGGCATGAGCTGAAGCTTTGACCTGACGGTGATTCAAAATGATAGAATCAACCATAGGGTGCCATGAAAACTCAGGACACTCAGCCACCTTTGAAAAATATCCATGGAACATCTCATCAATCCTTAACTCCAAATGTTGGACATACAAAGAAGCTTGCAATACCACATCTCCGATATACCAAGCCAGATCTTCCTCATTTGGAATCAGTAAATCACCCCTCAAATACATGTAGGACAGAAGCATCGTATCTGGAGTGACAGAGTCTTCAAAAACCATCCTCACGACTTCTATCAACAAATCTGATGACGAGGCCCCACTCCATCCATCCTCTGGAATAGGTAAATCCATCGTGGAAAGCTTTATATAGAAGGCCAACTTCTGTTGTTGATAATGGATAAAAAAGGAATGATCTGGTGGAACATATTCTTGATACTGCTCAAAAGAAGACCATAACAAATCTATACGAGATTGCAATCTTTCCACCTTGGCCTGGAATAAGGGACATAAGGTAGCCTGTCTCTGAAGAGCTGCCAAGTCTGCAAGGGATAAAAGAGAAACTTTCTGCACAGGACTCTGGGTATTAGACCGAGACTGAGCCAACTGATCTTGGAGTTGCTGGATTTGAACATTGCTCTGGTCTAAAATAGTTGTGGTGGATTTCAACTTCTCTGCTTGAATAGCTATCTCCTCCTTCACCTCTTGACTCTCCTTCTGTAACTTATCCCTCTCCTCTGTTACAATAACCACTTGAGACCTAGCTTCTGCCAACTCAGCTTTCAGCTTAGAGATTTCAGCAGAATCCACTAGCTTAGTTTGCTGCTCCATTTGCATACAAAGGTCAGAGAATTTCTCCTGAGCAGAGGCTAACTTAGTAGTGGTCTTATTCAGTTCCTCCTTAGACTGCTGAACTTCATCATAAAATGAAGAATATAATTGCTGGATACAAGCAGTCATCGAAAGTTCAATCTCTAGATATCCTTGCACAGGAACGGAATAGCATCTCCTGTTAAGGCGGTGAACAGAAGGAATATTAAGGTCGAGCATCCCATCTCTATGGGCTCTGAAAATATTTGGCGTCTGAAGGAATGCAGGTAAGCTACTACAAGACTAGGCAGGAATTGTCACTGGAACTGGAGGAACAGGCATTGAATCAGCCACCCTCTTGAGGCATTTTCTCTGAATGACCAGGGGAGGAGGAGAATCATCATCCTCAATTATCACTTCATCTTCTTCATTATGAGGTAGAGGAAGAACTTCTGGAGGATCAACTGGAGGTAAAGGAACTTCCCTTGCTGGGGCAGCATGTAGCAAGAAGACATAGAGGAAGGACCCAAATGTAACATTAGTCACATTTCCTTGAGTAGCTCGGATAAAATGGTGATCCATCTTGGAGAGGAGGTAGGTACTCCAATCAATGGTAATGCCTTTCAAAATCATTCGGGAAGCTGTAAACAACTCCTTGGAAAGATAATGAGATGGGGATTTTGCAGGCATGAACCTATCTTGAAGGAATTGGCATATCTGTTTTCATAAGGGATTGGAAATCATGGAAACACCCACTCCTGATGTGGTAATGACCTTCGGATCAAGAACATCTTGAGTCTGCTTCTGCAACAGCTTCAAAATATCATCATTAGTAAACAGCTGTCTGGCAGCAGGGACAGATTCCCCACGATATGGCAGACCAAGAGCCTTGCCTAGACTCTTCCGTGTCAAAAGAACAGTTGTGCCCTGGACTGGACCAGACCTCTTACTGTAAGAGGTTAGAAACTCATCACAAAGGGAAGGATCATCTGGAACCAGGGGGAAAGACAGGCTGACGAACTTGGACAAGCCCGCTTTAGCAACAACATCCGAATCCAGTAGCAAAGAATAATCATGGATAGCCAAAGGAACATACTGAATCGGGGGAGGAGTACGAGAGGGTGCCATTCAGATGGTTACACACACACCACAAACACAGACAATCAAGGAGAATGCATGTAAAGCAACAGACAAAAACCAAGGATAAGATATCAACCAAAGTGGTAAAACGTGACTCGACCAACTATCCCCAAGCAAACCACAGCCTAGAAAAAACTCGACATGACCTCTACACTTATGCGACCGAAAGCTTCATGTTATGCAACATGCAAACACCCAAATCCCCGTATCAGGTAATAAAGAAAAAAAATACACACCATACCCTTAACCGTAACAAAGAAACTGAACCAAAACATAACAACAACCCACACAACTCCGAAGACGTCGCGTACCCATCCCACGAAACGAGTTCATTAAAAAGGGGAAATAAGTGTAGTGAGGGGGAAATTAATTTAATGAAAGGTTCATTTTAGTAAATTATTAAAAAATGGGTGAATTTTTATTAAGTGATAAACCTTATCAAGAAAACGGCGGTTCCTTCTTAAAATTTTAATTACCAATTATTAGGTTAAAGCGGTGCTTTAGTCCGAATCCCGAACTTCGATACCCAGACTGGGTCTCTAAATGCAAGTTCATTTATTAAAAATTAACGTGATGTGGAGCGCTTTTTTTGCCAGCGCGTGCTCTTGTGACGACTGATTCTTTTTAATTAAAAATATTAAAGTGCCTCTTAAGCGCACTTAGCACGTGCTAAGTGAACGGCGGGTTAACTTTAGTTAAAAAATGGTGTGTTTAGCGCGAGCGCGCGTGCCATGGTGGTGTTAAGGGTTTAGTTTAATAATTAACCGTGAATTTTGGGATAGCGAAAAAAAATAAAAATATAAAAGGAAAAAAATACCTGGTAGTGGGTGTATGTGAATGCAATGAATGCGCACTTCTCAATCCAAAATATACGTCAGCAATCCAAAAAGAACCAAGATATCTGGATTTTTCTAGAATTTTCAGTTTGTGTTTTTTGAATTAAAGAGGATTATTTTTATGAATTTAGGTATTTGTAATGAAGTATTTTTACAGCTTAGAAAATATTCCAAAAATAAGTAAAAATGTTAATTTATTTTTTAGGATTTTTTTTTTGCAATTAAATTGGATTTTTTAACCATTTTTAGTGAAATTTTTTATTTTTTGGGTATTTTTAAAAGAATTTTTAATTTTAAAATGGTCTAATTTTTTTTCTAAAATTTGTAGTTTAGAAAAATATGGTAATTTGCTGCATAAATATTAGGAAATTTTCAAGTTTTTTCTGTAAATTTTTTAAAATTTTAAGTATTTTTTAATGATTTTTATTTAATTTTTCAATGTATTTTTAAGGTTTTTGGGTTTTGGAATTAACAATCCGGGAATATACCCAGGAATAGACTGCGTGTCAGCTGCGTGTGAACAGCCGACTGCACACCACCGGACGGATCAGCTAACGCGCGTCCCCGCACGTGAACATTCGCGAACGGTCTCCCACACCCGCACACGAGCAACCACAAGCACACGAACAGCCACGTGCGCGTGTGTCAAGGGCTGAGAAAAGGTGCCTGCGGGTTCTGCGGGGTTTGGGTGGGTGCTCCTGGTTTCGGCAGGTGAAACGGGGGTTTTGGAGGGGTTTCTGTCGTTGGGTTTCTGCGGGGTGTGAACGGTATTTGAGAAGGGTTTCGGCGGTTCTACGGGGTGTGAACACTGTTTCAGAAGGGGTGGTTTTCTGCTATTCTGCGGGGTGTGCGGGTGTTTGCGGTTCTGCAGGTGTGAACAGTGCTTGGGAAGGGGTGGGGGGGTGTGGTGGAGGAGTGCGTGCCTGTGGGGGGGGAAAGGGGGCTTGTGTGGGGGTAGAGATTGTGTTGTAACTGTGGGGGAAGGGGGGCTTAGATGGGGGGTGGGTGGTTGTGTGTGACTGTAGGGGAAGGGGTTTGACTGTCCCGCCACGTGGAGGAGCAGGGGTGGCTAGGTAATAGCCGACAGGGCGGGACAAAGGTGGTGGCGGGAGGAGCACCCGGCAGGGCAGGGCCACGGCGGCAGCAGCGTTCGGTCGGCGGCCAGGGAGGGAGCCACGGTGGTGCTTCAAAGGCGAAGGGGGAGGAGTACGGGCGTCGTTGGCAGTGGCGGCACAGGGCGCGGGCACAGGGCCGTCACGGCGGCGGATAGGCGGACCACGGTGGGGCAGGGCCATAGGGCGGGCGCGATGGCGGCAGATAGAGACTGCACGGGGCCACAGGGCGGCGGAAGCAGCGGGCCAGCAGGGAGGTAGCACAGGGCGGCGCCTTCAGAGCACAGGGCGGCGTCCAGGGCGGAGGCCACGGGCGTCGTCAGCAACGGGGCTCCACGGGCCATAGACGATGCAAGGTGGAACGCCAGGCGAGGGCGAGGCACCTCGTGACGTCGGCGGCGGCGGACAGGAGGACCACGGCGGGGCAGGGCCACAGGGCGGGCCCGATGGCGGCAGATAGGCGGGTACAGGGCGTCCTGGTGCAGGTAGGGTGCCGAGGTGGGGAGGCAGCGGGCGTCACGGCAGCTACCAGGCGGGGCAGCGTGGTGGAGAGGAGGCGCTCAGCAGAGAGGCCCAAAGGGGCACTTCAGAGGCAAATGGTGGGGCACCCCATGATGTCGGCAGAGAGGAGGATGAAGATGGAGGGAGAGAAGCAGGAGAGGAGGAGGAGGAGGGAAAGGAGAGGAGATGGAGGGGGGAGTAGAAACGCAGGGAGGGGGATGGAGAGAGAGAGAGGTAGTTGGGGGGGAAGGAGTCGAGGAGAGAGAAGGGTGGGGGTGGGGGCGGTTGAAAGGGTTTTGGGGGGGGGGGGGGGGGGTGGGGTGGTGGAAGGGTGTGGGGGGTGTCCAGGGGGTGTGGGTGGGAGCCATGGATGGAGGGGGGTGGAGAAGGGTGCCCATGGGGGGTGCCTAGGGGTGGAAATGGGCGGGGTGCCCATAGGGGGGAAGGGTAGGGGATAGGGGTGCCCATGGGGAAGAATGGGATGGGCGGACCATAAAAGAAAGGCGTATCCTCGTCCCGCGCCGGTAAAAAAATTTACCGTGACGGAATCGAAATAGCCCCGGGATGGCGGTACGGGGCACACAGACACGACTGGCGCGTGTGGAGACATAGGAAATTAAAAATGGGCGCGTTTACACGCAGGACGAGTCGCGCGAAAACACGAAAAAAGAAATAAAAATGAATATCTCCCAATCCGATCATCAAAACGAAATGGTGTAAAAACAAAAAGTGGGAAGGACGGCAAGTGGAAGACAGGGGAAACATGCAACGGGGGTTCCGAGGGAAAAATAGGGCGTTCACGTGCAAAAAACGTAAAAACGGGTCCAAAAACGCAATTAAAAATTAATATCGGAAGATTCGTGCATCGGAATGAGGTGCAGGAAGAAGGAAAAATGTGCAAAAAGGCGTGTCCGACAATTCTATCACATCAAAACATAGTTCCGACTAAGATAAGGCGCGTTCACGTGGGAAAAACCCAAAAAAACAGACCCAAAAATGGAATCAGAAATTAATATTGAATGAACCGCTAGCCGGAATGACATGCAGTAAAAAGGAAAAATGTCCACAGGAAGGGGGGTATAGGATGGTCATGTCACAACGTAGTTCCGACGGAAGTAAGAGGGGTTCACATGCAAAAAACACCAAAAATACACCCGAAAACACATTGGAAAATTAATAATTAAAAATCCAAAAGGCGAAAGAGGGTGGAGGAAAAAGGAAAAAGGTGGGGGAAGACACGATGGACACGGCTGACAAATCATATTGGAATTTCGATGCAAATAGGGCAGGTTCACATGGAAAAATGTCAAAAAGACGTACGAAAAAGTCTTAAAAATCGCAAAATTAATATTGGACAAACCGTGCATCGGAATGACACGGAGTAAAAAGGAAAAATGTCAGGGAGAAAATGGTTGTCAGGGCTATGATGTCAGATCATGGTTCCGAAGCAAGCAGAGCGCCTTCACATGGAAAACCGGTGAATGGACGCAAAATGCTTCAAAAATTAATAACTCGAAAACCGTGCACCAGAACAGGGGTAGGTAAAAAGGAAAAATGGTCAGTTCAAAGGGAGGAACGAGTTTTTAAAGTCAGATTGGAAGTCAGCTGAACATAGGGTGCATTCACATAAAAACACAGCAAAATAAGGGAATTAAGGAGAACTGCAAGGGAACAGCCTCGAGGGTGGGTGGAAAATGAACGGGTGGATGGGAAGGGATCCCATCAAGGTAAAAGCAAGTCATGGCATAGAGGCATTAGCAGGTGGAGGCATATGTAGAGGGGTATGCAATGTAGACGTGCAGGGACGTGTCCCCATACTTAAAACCTTAACGGATAGGGTGAACCGAGCAACAGGGACCTAGGACCACTAAACAGACCAACCACTAACCTCCCCACAGTTAAAACATGAATGTCACTGAGAAACAGAAGATTAAGGTTAGAAAAACTTGGCCCATATTGTAGAGAATCAAGGTTGATTGTCGATGGCACGTCCTGTGTCGTTGTCGGCTGCCTGCAGGAGGTACCAAGGTATCTTCATAGCACATGTCCTTCGTGGCAGGGACCATGCGGCAGCACCCAGGGAGGTAGCTGGTTGAAGGAATCGCAGGAAATTCATCGATTGCGAGGGATATTGTACTTAACTCACAATCACTCAAATGGAATGAAAGAATTGTCACTCGCCCCATGACTAATATCACTCGAGGAATAATGATTGAAACCTATATCTCATGCCCGGTTTAGAAATCGACAAGGGGATGGTGCAGAGGGAGTATGCCAGGGTGCACAGTTGATGGTGCATTAGTGCATCCAACCCGTCTGACATAAGTGCAAGGAGGAAGGCAAGGGAGCCTTACAGTGCAGTGTATAGAACAGGGTGACGTGTCTTGTGCTGACGGTAGAGACCCATCCCGGGGGTGCATAGGGAAACAGGAACATACATGACTCCAAGTGTCATAACGTCCCTCAATCTCACCTCTCGGTAAATGATTGAAGAAACTCCAGTCACACTCAGCCCACCCTCTGTCTCACGCTCTGCTGATAGATATAGGGGGGCAACCATGTCCTGAAACCCATTGATGTAATCCTCACGGTCACTTGTGCAAAGGTTATATGCCTTGTGCGCATTTGATGGTGCAACTGTGCATCCCGTCCTGTGCCGGCATACGGTGCGAGAAGGAAAGGCCAGGGAGCCTTATAGTGCAGTGCATAGAAACAAATCGTGCTTTGTGCATTGAGAGGCCCATCCCGTGCGTGCAACACTTCATTCACACTTCTCACCTCTCAGTTGATTTGAAGGAAAAAGACTGGTCACTCGCCCCTCCCTTTGTCTCACGCTCTGTTGATAGATACAGAGGGCAACCCATACTCACTTTCCCATCCGGTTAGGATGAAAGCTCACATCCCTCGATTGTTTGTCGATGAAGATCGTTGTGTCTGTTGTTGAAGAGGCATACCCAAGGAGGTAGCCATCAAATCGAACGTTGGGTTAGATAGAAACATGGCGTCTGCTAGAGGACTGTCAAACACTCTGCAGAAAGGCACAAGACACTGTGTACTAAGGGAGGCAGCTTCAGAACTGGATCCTGGGGATGTCAAATGATGAATCCACTTTCTGGACTGCTGGGTATTGCCACCTTTTCCACAGCCAGCTTCTCGCCCAAGGGTGTTTGCCACCTTTTCTTGGAGCGAGGCCTGTTATGACATGGAATTGCTTCCTTTTCTCCCATAACAGTTTTTTTTTTCTTTTCTTTTTTTTCTTTTCTTTTTCTCCTACTCCCGAGGGTGTTTCCACCTTTTCTCGAAGAATAGATTGGCATGACAGGGACCTAAGTCCTTTTCTCCCATGACCGATATATATATATATATATATATATATATATATATATATATATATATATATATATATTTCGAATTAAGCAAGGGAATGGTAGAAATACCATTTGTCAGAACCCACCTCGCCACTATCGCTGGTGGAAAATAAAGGATAAGAGATTAGGGCTGGAAGGTAGGGTTGAGGGGACAGAGGGCTGTAGAACGGCTATCAGAAGTAGCATCATAAGAGTGAGAGTGCCACGCCAACGAGGGAAAGGATCAGGTGACTATGATTGTCAAGATCCCCAAGGAGGAAAGTACTTCTTTAGGCAATATCCATTGATCAGGAAGGGATCATCAGAGGCATCAATGGTTTGCACTTGGACAGAGCCATTAGGGTTGACGACAAGTACCTTATATGGGCCCATCCACCGCTGTTGGAGCTTGCCAGGAAACTTGCCAAATCGTGAATCATAGGCTAGGACCAAATCACCTTCCTTAAACTCCTTGTGCTTGATGAAGCTGTCATGGTAAGCCTTACGTCGAGCTTGCATGGCTTCCATGCACTGTAGAGCCATCCTGCAAGTTTCATCCAAACATTCCATGTGCAAGAGATGGCATTGCAGTGAATCATCGTCCCCCAAACGCTCTTTGATAGCCACTCTCAAAGAGGGCAATTCCAGTTCAACAGGGAAAACAACTTCTGTACCATACACCAGCTGGAAGGGTGTTTGCCCTATTGCTGCTTTATGGGAGGTTCTGTACGCCCAAAGGGCCTCTGTAAGTCGATCATCCCAATCACGACAATGTGTGGCAATTGTTCTTGTCAGAATCGAGCAGAGGATGCGATGGTGACTTCGACTTGGGCGTTGGCTCTGGGGTAATAAGGAGTGGACTTGTGATGGCAGATCTTATACAGCTCTGTCAACTCTTCCATGACTTTATTAATGAAATGAGTGCCTCTGTCACTTACCAGCTCTAAGGGACTGCCAAAAAGGGCGATGATATTCTCGTACATGAATAGGGCCACGTTGTTACCATCGTCCCGCTTTAGAGCTTTAGCTTCACACCACTTTGTGACATAATCCGTACATACCAAGATA
Organism: Lygodium microphyllum; assembly: GCF_053477565.2. Taxonomy (NCBI): domain Eukaryota; kingdom Viridiplantae; phylum Streptophyta; class Polypodiopsida; order Schizaeales; family Lygodiaceae; genus Lygodium; species Lygodium microphyllum. The sequence goes on along the minus strand of NC_141161.1, from coordinate 7,814,872 downwards.
TATCTGTGCTGCTTCCTTCTGGTAGGAGGATCGATTGGACCTATGAAGTCGATGCCCCACTTCTCAAAAGGCTTCAAAGGAAGAATAGGTTGCAGTGGCATGGCACTTATCTTGGTAGGCTTCCCCATCCTTTGACAAGCATGACATCGCTTGCAGTAATCATAAGCATCCTTGTGGAGGGTCGGCCACCAGTATCCTGCTAGCAGAGCCTTCCTGGCTGTGGCTTCTCCTGCAAAGTGGCCTCCACATGGCAAGCCTTCAGAACAATCCCAATCTCATCTCCTACAACACATCTTCTGAGCACTTCATCTTTACCTTTCTTGTACAGTGCACCACCTAACAGGGTGTAGGGGGCTCATTCTAACATAAGCTTCTTCCTTTCCCGATTAGAAATTCTAGGAGGGTACTATTAGGTTGCCAGTAGATTGGCAATGTCTGCATACCAGGGAGTTACAGTTTCGACTAGGAATAGAGAAGCATCAGGAAGGTCTGGATCATCCTACTCCTCGTCTGCAATTTTTGGGATACGCGACAGATGATCAGCCAGAATATGGGAACGACCAGGTTTGGCAATTACCTCAAAGTCGAACTCCTAAAATAGAAGGAGGCATCTCATCATTCATCCTTTCACATATGCTTTGTTCATCAGGAAGGACAGGGCCTCATGATCCACATAAAATTTAAAGTGGGTAGACAGGAGATAGTGGCGAAACTTTTCCAGGGCAAACACCATTGCCAAGCACTCAAGCTCTGTCACTGTATAGTTCCGTTCCCTATCAGTGCCTTTTCAGCTTGCATAATAGATGGGTTGATCCAGCTTCGAGGAACCCTTCTGGCAGAGAACTGCGCCTAAGCCTTCAATTGATGCATCAATGTGTACATGAAACTCTTTCGTCCAATCAGGAGGTTGCAGAATGGGTGCCTCAATCAGACACTACGTCAGAGTGTTGAAGGCTTTGTCACATTCTTCTGTCCAAATAAACTCTGCATCTTTCCTCAGAAGCTTGTGCAAGGAGGTTGCCTTTGTTGCAAAATGGGCTATGAACCTTCTGTAGTAACCCACGTGGCCTAGGAATCCCCTCAATTGTTTGAGGTTGGTGGGTGCTGTCAGAGCTGCGATCTTTTCGATCTTTGCAAGCTCTGTTGATATCCCTTGTGCAGAGACAATGTGGCCCAATAGAACTCCAGAAGAGATCCCAAAGATGCATTTATCGGGGTTGAGGGAAATCCCATACTCCCGGCATCAATCAAAGCATTGTTCCAAATGTCCCCAGTGTTCCCGGATCAAACTATAGACACAGAAGTCATCCAAATATACCTCAATAAAGTCGTGCAGATGATTTTGGAATGCGGCCATCATGACTCGCTGGAAAGTAGCAGGGGCATTGCAGAGCCCAAACGGCATCACTCGTTAAGCGTAGGTCCCCCATTCTATGGTGAAGGTTGTTTTGGATTGATCCTCTTCTGCTATCTGCACTTGGTTATATCCCCACTGAACCCATCCAGAAGGGAATAAAGCTCATGTCCTGCCACTGTGTCCAACAGTTGGTATGTGAAAGGAATCGGGAAGTGATCCTTCTTTGTCTTGGAATTCAACTTGCGGAAATCCACACATATACGAAGCTTGCCATTCTTCTTGGGTACAACCACAATGGGTGAAACCCATTCACTATTTGCCACTGGATAGATGAACTCGGCTTCCAGAAGCTTCAGCAGCTCTGCTTTCACCAATGTCGAATAATTCGGGTTCATTCGCCTCTGTCGTTGCCGTATTGGCTTGGCATCAGGCTCCAAGTCAATATGATGCTGACATATTGCGGGATCAATCCCCTTTAGGTCTTTGTAGGACCATGCAAACACGTCCAAATTCTCTTTCAACAAGTTGTACAAGGTTGACAACTCCTCTTCTGGTAGGCTGCTACCCACCTTCAAATGGCGTTCAGTGCCATCTACATCCACAAAATTTAACTGCCTTTCACCTTCTACTTCACGGATGAAGGTCCCACGGACTGCTTCTGGGTACAGATCCGACTCCTTCAAGGGAGTGGTGTCCTCTTCTGATGTCCCACTAGAACCAACTTCTTCTTTTGGTGGAGACTTAGGTTGCTCCTTGAGATGTTGGAATGGGATTAGAGCCATTTCGGGTTTGGTTTCACGATTAGTTACCTCTTGGCTTGAAGACTCATCTTCTGATGACACGTCCAGGAACATCACATAACAAGGACCCTCTGATTCCTGTTGGAATCGTGAGACTGGTGCTTGTTGGCACGGTGCATCATCATCATCTTTCTTTGGCAAGGATGGTTGCGGACAGCAAGAGCCACTACTGAAAGACGGCTTGGTCTTCTTTAACCATTTCTTATAAAGATTTTGCATATGAGAAGATCCATTTACCAGACCAAATGGTACCATCTCCATTCTGTCCCACAACATGAGCTCGTCTGCTTCTGATGCTTCTGGAACTTCTTCTTAATATGTATCCTCTTCGGGTGGGATAGACTCTTCCGGCTCGCTTTCATAACCTTCTTCTTCAATATCATCTCCATCCTCTTCTATCTCTGTCTCTGTCTCTCTCTCTGGCTCTGGCTTTGTCTCTATCTCTGGCTTTGGCTCTGTAGGAGCTCTGTAAGAGAAGAACAGGTTCTCTGCTTCATCTTCTGCCTCTGTCTCTGGCTCTGCTATGGCCATGTAACAGGGAGAGTAGTACATCCATGCTTCTATCTCAATGTCAGAAGTGATTTCAGAAATCATTCCTAATTCAGGCAGGAAGTATTCACCCATTGATAATGGCTTTGCATCTTTTGGGAGTCGGCTTACAGTATCCACTATTAAGGAATGTGCCACTATTTTCTTGGGAAGGATATGTTTGACAACATCTTCGTCTGCTGATGTTCCATCTGTAGCCTCATTAGAGGAGTCAGAAGATAATTCCAAGGAGGTGGATCCATGTCTGTTTTGAGCACCATATAGCTTCAACAACACTTTATTGGGTCCTCTACCCAAGATCAAGGTTCCTTTGAACCAATCCGTCCTTGCTCTAGCTTCAAAAAGCCATGGTCTGCCTAGTAACAGACAGTAGGATGTACCATAAGCGTTTGGCTTCACCACCAGATAGGTTAGCCAATAATCTTTTCTAGCCACTGTAGTCTTCACATATGGGAGGATTCCCAAAGGCTTGATTCTGCTTTGATATGCTAGTCTAATGAGCCATTGGGTGGGTTGCACACCTTGTAGGCCTATATCATTCATTGTCACATCAGTCATAATGTTCACTGATGAGCCACCATCAATCAGTGCATTTGCAATGAAGTAGCCTTCTATCCACACGCCAGTCTCTGGGGTACCCGGATCTAGGAAGGTGTTATCCACGTCCACTTCTTTGACAAGCTCTGGAGCTTTGTTGGACTTTGTTGCTGTTGAGGGAGAAATCCTTAAGCCATGTCTTCTTGTCAGTATACCTTTGAACCTTTTTCGGCAACTGAGAGACAACATCAATAATTGTCGGAATGTGAGGTTTGGTTTAAAGGTATCTAGATCTCTGACCAGATCGTATTCCTTAATAGGATCCACTGGCTTCTCTAACCGGTTAGGGAATGGGGCAACACCCATTTTCATTTTCATTTTTTCTTCCAACAGGGGCATCATGGGGACTTCTTCTGCCACTTGTGGCACCTCCTCCTCTTCTATCTCCTGGACCTCTGGTCGTGTCTCTAGAATTGTCTTTGTGACTCTTTATGACACTGTAGTGCTATGTACGGCACTGTAAGGCTCTGTTCTATTCTGTTCTTCTGGTGGAAGATTGAACTTCATTGTTCTAGTAGGAGGATTATTTTCTTTCTCGATAGGTGGTTCCTTCTTCTTTGCACGCGTGATGGCAGCAACTTCCAATTCCACTAAATTGGAGGTAGGCTCTTGGGCCTTGGTCGGACTATCAGTAGCACTGTTTTTCATTGGGGCTGGGCTTGGACAGTCTTTTGCAATGTGGTCTTCTCCTTTGCATTGACTGCATAAGGGCTTGTAATCCACTGACCTTCTAGGATTTGGACAATTTGGTGAAATGTGTCCCTTTTCTCCGCATCTGTAACACTCCACTTCTGATCTCTGACCACTGCTAGACTGTCTTCCTCTGTAACTTTGAGAGGGAAACCTCCTTGGACCGAAATTAGGACCAAACTCTCTAGGCTTGGGTCCAATATCCTGTGTTGTCATTTTAGATTCCAACAAGTTGAATCTTGGGTCTTCTTCCTTTCTTCGCCTATCATGCATCTCCTTCAGAGAACAAATATCCTCTATATGGTTCTTCCGCAAACAGTAGGAACAGAAGGCTCCAGGAATGGTTGGTTTTCGTGTACATTCAGTGGCTAAATGGCCTGCTTGATGACACTTACCACACCAAGTATTTGACCGCATCACATCTCTTCCTGCTCCTGCCACATTGGATATGCTGGCGGTATTCACTTTCAGCATCTATAGCTGCTCTGTAATCACATCCATCAACTCCTTTTTGATATTTGCAACTAAGTTGGATAAGTAATCCTTCAAGATTTCTCCTCCTAAGGTACTGGCAATAGGGTTTTGAGTAGTCTCTGTAATCACTGCATAAGCAGGTTGGGCTGGTGTAGAGGGGTCTCTGTTCTGATTCTGATTCAGAGCTCCTGTTTGAACTGTTGGTTGTTGGCTCCAGTTGGTAGGGTTCCATTGTTGCTGCTGATTTGGCATTAGTGAAATTGGTTGGGACCATTATTGTTGTGGTTGAACCATCATTTGAGGCATTGATTGTGGCCATACTGTGGATCTGGTGCACTGTACTGTGATACTGGGGGCATCTGTGGGTAGGGGTAGGGGAGTGTTCCTGGGACTGCATTTGGTGGATACATCATTCCTAGCATCAGAGGAGGTAGGACTCCTCTTCCTGGATTCATCTCCAATCTAGCTTCCACTTCATCGTACAGTCTTACACCTTCAGTTGCAGCTTGCAGTGTGATTGGTCTTTGCAGCTCCACAAACTTACGGACTTCTGGTTGTAATCCTCTGAGAAACACCCCTTTCTGAATGCCATCATCTAGATTATGGTTAGTCCATCTCTTCAAGATGGATTCCACTCATGAGACAGAGACTTTGGAGAGCCAAGCCAAGATCCGGACCTGCAACCATCCAGGCCACATTTCATCACGTTGCCCAGAGAAGGAATGGGCTAACAAGGACAAAGCGGATCTCCGATGCACAAAATGTGGGATCACTCACATGTTTCCTGATTGTCCTAGGCAGAAACCATCAGCTAGCTTTGCCAACGTACCATCAGTACCTCTGGGGTTGTTTGGAGTGGAAACCTTTGATAGTGAGGACACACCTATCCCACTACAGGTTATGACGGGAGCTCAAACAAGGCAGGTAGGTATCTCCTTGCCTAGACCAAGTAACCTTGACACAGCCTCAATAGGAAAGAAAAGCCGAAGGAGAAGGAAAAAGAGAACAGACGTGAAGATAACCCTTAAAACCGAGGAAGTCATGACGTTAGTGATAGGAAAAAAAGTCACGGATGCAGAGGCAGAGACCTCAGCCCCGAAGACAGCTAAGCTAGGGAGCTCCAAGGTAGAGGAATATCCCCATCCCAAATGGCAACTCGAAGCTATAGCCAAAGTCAAGGAGTGGGTCAAGGACGCCCAGGAGCACCTCAAGGATATTGAACCCTTACTAGAAGATCCAATGGATGATTTTTCCAGCGTGAGCACACCATTCTCACCCGCAAAACCGCAAACTAAAAGTGTATCCTTACCACAGGGGGCAACTTAGCAGCAGCAAGGCCAAACGGGGACTTACCCTGGCAGACAGAATGCATGGCCCATGAGCCCTAGCCTTAGGGGAAGACAAGAGCCTAGTAGTCTCCTTGCAACCTTGCTGTCCACCCCAGTAACTCTAAGCGTAGAAGACCTGCTTAGATAGAATCCTTCTTTATGACAGGAGTTAAAAGATTTGGTGGAGGGACATACAAGACTTACGGGTGCCGATCAGCAAGATCATGATGCAGTTATGCAAATCCCAAGTCTAGCTCTACACTCAACTCCTAAGTCATTGCACATCAATGCTTTTTAGGAAGGCATTGAAATGCATGCAGTCCTACTTGTTCTAGCCTTAGGAGATATGACGCGGAAAGGAATTGTAGACACAGGCACCGGTGTTAGCGTACTGAGCCATGAAGTTTTAGGGGCATGGGAAAACCCTCCTATAGAGACTGCCAGGTCCAATGTCACGTTAGCAAATGGAATGAAGGTAAGGCCATTCGGAGTCTTAAAGAACTGGCCAGTAAAGATTGCATGTGTGTAGTTTTCCGTGAACTTCATTGTCATGAAGGGAGTGGACTACGACATACTGCTAGGCCGACCTTGGATGAGAAACGCTCGAGTCATTGAAGATTGGGAGAATGGTTTGATCTTCCCAGGGAGCAGAACTGAAGTAGTAAGGGAGAGATGGACACTTGGAAAACGACCCCCGTTGACCTAAATGCCATCTCAGCCATGCTGAAAGGTGATACTCAAACGACCAAACCCTATGGATCACTCACTAAATATATTCCCTGCCCTGAGGATGAGCGGGATTGGATGCACGTCTTGGCAACCATTGACCTACCATTCTCAGATGAGAAAGAACTATATCGGTAGGCAGCTAAAGCTGCAACCATGCCAATAGAAGAGCCAACTGTGCCACTCTGCATGATGGCAGGTAGCTCACTCAACCCAAGGAAACCTGTCTCGTTTCATATCCCCAGCAATAAGATAGAGCTTCAAACCACATATTAGGGAATTTGGGAATTTTCATTGAGTTTGGGAATTCCCAAAATGATTAATATTTGGCCACATGGTCAAATATCATCCTCTTAAATGAGAGCAAAATTTTTCCTAAATACTATATATGTAATCCTCTCAAGTTCAATTTTCAAATATGAGGTTCAAATTTTGCCTCATGGTCAAATATTTACTCCTTATTTGAAAGTGGAACTTGGGAGATTCCCAAATTCTCTAATATGCTATTTTCAGGAAATTGTAAAGTATCTGACAGACACATTGAAGGGAAACTTGGCTCTGCCAACCTAAAGCCTCTACATGATATGTTGACTAAGCTAGAATGGAAATGGACCAAAGTCCACGATCTAAATTTGTTATACAATTGGGCTTTAGTTACTGATGACAAGGAGACTAAAGAGGAAAGCTTAGGTGATGATAAATGGTCTGAAGAGCAAGACTCTGACGACGAGGAATATGAGGATTGTCGCTCTACAAGAGATGAAAGTGAGGAAGAGATAGATACAGTAGAGTATGACACAGAAGGGAAAACGATAGAACAAATCAAGGCAGACTCGAGACCCAGGAAGGAAAAGACGAATTGGAGTGAAAAAGGAGTCATGCGGATGGAGTGCGATAGATCCTGGCTAGAACACATAGGAGGCGTGGATTACGAGCAAGCCGAAGTAGCACAACCATGGGTGATCCCAGTGCTCAAGATGGATGCACATATACTGAACTAGGACCCCCTGGGGAAACTCCTTCCTCGAGCGAGGGATGCGAGTTTAACTCGGAGTCGGAAGTCAATACTGAGAGTGATCCCGAGATACTCCAACCCTCTAAGGTCAAACGTACAAAAGGGGACTTGCCAGTCCACCTAAGGCGCACGAGATTAAAGGAGGAGGCCAAGACGCGAGCGAAGGACTTAGAGCAGAGAGCCAAAAGAAACCGCAGGATCTACCCAAACGGTTTACAAAATTCAAAAAGGGTGACAGAGTAGTGATTCTGCTAGGTGCGAAGAGGCAGGGCCAAACTAGTGAATCGATTGAAGGACCCGCCAAAGTCAAGGAAGTCAACTTGACTGGGGAGGGCAAAAAGCCAAGACTTGTATTCATTGCAGACGATTTGATCGAGGATGAGGAGGCCAAACTTGTTGCAGACTTGCAAGAGTATATTGATGTATTTGCCTGGACATTGGAAGAACTTAAAGGGGTCGACCCTAGGTTTGTGACTCATAATATCCCAATGGTCCCTAATGTAGTGCCAACAAAGCAACGACATTACCCCATGAATTCCAAACATGCCCATGTAGTAAAAGAGGAGATTGATAAGCTCATGAAGGTGGGATTCATATATGAGATTGAGCACACGGACTGGGTATCACCGATTGTGATCATGATGAAGAAGAACGGAAAAATCCGAGTGTGTGTTAACTACAATGGAGCCCCAAGAGGAACACCAAGGAAAAGGGAATTCTCTTGCAAGAAAATCTATCTTGTAACATCAACAAGTTTTTTTATTAGGGTTTATATGATCACAATGAAGAAAAGAACACCAGGCACAACAAATCTTCATGTAGCATCATGTAGATCTCCCACAGATTTGATAGAATCAACCATATTCTTCAATATCTTCACAAATTCCATCAATAGAACAAAGAAAGCAAAGGAATACACTATCTTTGAATGGAAATACATCACATAGTATTCATCTTCAATATCTTCATAGTCTTCTCTCTCAATCTCTCATATACAATCACTCTGTTTTAGTAGATTTGGCTATCTCTGACTCTCTCTCTCTCTCTCTCCATCAATAATACATCATATCCTCACTACAATCTCTCATAATCACTCACAATAATCCTTCTTAGGTCGTGGATACCCCTCCCAAGAGGTATGTCTGATATGAAGAGGCACCAGAGCCACTACAGTGTCCTTTCATAGCTCACCACTGTCACTTCACTCCAGTCTTTACTTGAGTCTTCAGCAGCTACTTCTTTCACTTCTTTTAGCTCTTTTGTACTTGTATTCACTTCTTTCCAAGGCTAGAAAACTTTCCCAAGCTACACTCTCATCCATCAGAGCACATACAGAAGCATACAGAAGGTCTACAGAAGCTCATTAGAAGCTCATCAGAGAGTTACAGAAGGTCAACAAAAAGCATCAGAACCACATAACTCATACCAAAACCATTCCAAACCATCAAAAAACACTCAATAAGCTTTCAAACAATCTTAAACCGTATCAATCAATACTCCATCCCTCCTTTTAGAGAGAAAATAGAACAAAACAGAACAAAACAGAAGCTCATCAGAACCAATCAGGACCAATCAGAACATATCAAAACATCACATCTCTACTAATAAACATCATGAGCTTAATAAAACCATTCCAACCTATCCAAAACACTTTCAAAACACTTCCAAACCAATCAATCATCTCATAAAATCAACCATTCAGCTCTCAAAAACAACAAAAATCAGCCAAAAAATAGATCATTTCAACACTCAACATACAAGAAAGTTAATGCCGCTACGAAGAGGGATAACTACCCTTTACCATACACCGAGCACATGCTTGAGAGGGTAGCAAGTAAAGAGGCCTATAGTTTTCTGGACGGCTTCTCGGGCTACAATCAAGTGCAAGTGCACCCCGATGACAGGCACAAGACTGTCTTCACCATGGCATGGGGTGTATTCACCTACATTGGCATGCCCTTTGGGCTAATAAATGCGCCTACAACTTTCCAATGCTTAATGTGCACTATCTTCAAAGATATGCTTAGGCCGGAACTAGAGGTGTTTGTAGACAACTTATGTGTACACTCTAGTTGGGCCGAACACTTAGAGAAATTGAGAGCTATCTTTGAACGGTGTCGGTTATACAACCTCTCGTTGAACCCCTTGAAGTGCCAGTTCTGGGTTAAACACGGATGTATCCTAGGGCACGTGGTGTCAAAGAACGGCATCGCCAGAGACTTTTCAAAAGTCAGAGTCATTGTTGACCTTCCACCACCCAATAACTACAAGGGAGTTCAGTGTTTCTTAGGACATACTGGATACTATCGCAGCTTTGTACTAAATTATGCACTGATTGCTAGACCATTGTATAAGCTATTGATTGTGTTCGAGTGGACTGAGGAATTCCAACGTGCATATGAAGAGTTGAAGAAGGCTCTTACCACTACACCAATCTTACGAGCCCCAGACTGGAACATAACGTTTCATGTGCACATAGACGCCTCTAAGTTTTCTATTGGGGCCGTGCTATGCTAGCCTGGTGAATATAACTTAGACTATCTAGTGAGTTTTGCCAGCAGGCAGCTCACAGAGACCGAGATGAATTATTCCACCATAGAAAGGGAGGGGTTGGCCATGGTATTTGCTGTAAAGAAATTTAGACATTATCTGTTGGCCACTCCCTTTGTCTTCTTTATTGACTATCAAGCCTTGCTCTATCTTGTGAACAAGCCTTGCGCTGCAGGACACATAGCTAGATGGTTACTTCTCCTATTGGAATTTGACTTCTCTATGGTTGTACATAAAGGAAAGCAGCATTACATGGCTGACCATATGTCCTGCATACCCATAGGAGAAGCCTCTGGACAAGGCATACCTGACGATTTACCGGATGCTCATCTCTTTAACCTGTCTAGTAAGAGAGAATTGTTTAAAGCTGATTTGACGCCTTATTGGGCTGATAATGTAGTTCACGTGCTAGAGAACGGATTACCTGAGAGACCAATTGAGAAGGCCAAGCTGAGGAGACTTATTTTGAAAATCCAACCATACCAATTAATAGCCGGGCAACTCTATAGGTTAGGACAAGACGGTTTGATGAGCAAATGTGTGTGTGAGCACGAGATGCACGATGCATTGAAAGAAGCACATGGTGGAATCACTGGAGGACACTTTAGCAGGGATACAACAACCTGAAAGGTGCTGCAATCCCAACTATGGTGGCCCACCCTATTCCGTGATGCTACTAAATTTGTGAAGCACTGCGACGAATTCCAAAGAACCAAGGTGCCCGTGTGCAAAGGTAAAATGAAGTTGACCCCTGTCATAGCCCGACAACCCTTTGAAAAATGGGGCATCAACTTCATTGGACCTATCAGTCCCACGTCACAATACTCTCGGGCTCGCTACATCATAGTGGCAAGTGATTACCTAACGAAGTGGGCAGAGGCAAGAGCTACAAGGAAGAATGACGCTAGAACCACTGCAAAGTTCCTGTGGGAGTAGGTCATTTCACGGTTTGGGTGTTCAATAGAATTAGTCAATGATCAGGGCACACACTTCATTAATGAGGTGACATCGCATATGCTCTTTACTTTTCTAATCATTCACATAAAATCCTCGCCCTATTACCCTCAAGCTAACGGATAAGCAGAATCCACCAATAAAATCCTAGTCAATGTACTCACAAAAGTTGTATCTACATCTCGGAGTGACTTGGACAACAAGTTAATGCCGGCCTTGTGGGCCTATCGTACGGCTTATAAAATGGTTATAGGCCAGACACCCTTTAGGCTGACTTATGGAACGGAGGCCATTCTGCCCCTAGAGTTTTTTGTCCCTAGCTTAAGGATAGCAATGCAGGAGCGCTGGGAGGGAAGAGATGCTTGGACAAATCGCTTGGTAGAGCTAGAACGTCTCACCGAAACCCGGCTCTTGGCCACCCATGCGCTAATTTGTGAGAAAGCACGGAGGAAAATGTGGTTTGACAAGCATGTCAAACAATGCGACTTTGATTAGGGGGATCTCGTTCTACTATACTCCGTGAAGGGTCACAAACAGAAAATGAAATTCCGTGGATTGGGACCTTTTCGAGTACGTGCAATTAGTCGAACGGGAAACGTTGAATTAGAAACGCTCGAAGGCGAAGGAATCAGCTTTTTCAATGGCAGTCACATAAAAAAATACTATCCTCCTTCCCACCCGTTGCATGAGCCACCTATGTTGGAAGCCCCTGTCAACGTCTGTGTGGCTACTATTACGGAAATAACAAATCAAGATGAAGAGGCAATGGCACCCGTCTACTTACGAATCACCGTCACTGCGGAAAGACCTATTCTTTTGATGCTTTGATTGACAACGGTGCCGATTACAATATCTTGATGCATGACCATTGGACAGGCATTGGTCAACCTAAACTGTAGCCCACCAACGCCAAACTCACCCCATTTGGGGGCAATGCTTACATGCTCTTAGGGAAGTGCAAAGTGGTCATTTCTATTGAGACTGACCGTATACCCGCTTTCTTTCATGTTTTGCCTAACACAAAAGGGGCCGGTAATATGTCACTATTAGGTCATACTTTTAAGAAGCATACGAATTGTAATGTGGATTATAATCTAGATCACATCCATCTTGCTATAGGAAATGTGCGCATAGTGACGACTTTCAGTAAGGGTTGTTCTGACCCTTTCAACATTGTGAAGCCACCGGTAGAAATCACTACGACTGCACTTATGCTCAAGTCTACACAGAAGGACACTAAGGTCTCATGCCAAGCTCTAGACCCTAGACCCAAACCCACCAAGAGTGCTCACAAGGCCAAGGAGTCTAAGCTTATATGGGTGCCAAAGCGGCAAAGACCACCTCTGGGTAGACCACCCAAACGTGTTGCTAAACACCAAAACAATCAGTTCACAGCCTAAGAGGCAATTTGGATGCTATCAACGTAGGCACACAACCACGCCGCGATGGATCCCCAAAGATCTCTTGCGAGCGCAAGGCTACTATGAAGGCAACCCCTGGATTTGGGTGCCTAAGAATGGCAAGTCTAAAGGCTCATCTCCAAGCAACCTCACTCCAGTGAGAGAGGCTTGCAAACATAGCACCCGGGCCGTAGTTAGCAAACCACTGCCGACTGTGACTAATAAGGCCCAGCTAATTTATTGACCAAAGCAATCGCTAAAAGCCTCAAGCTTACCTCACTCAAAAGAGTTGAATACTTCTGTTGACTGTGCACTCAGAACCGAGCACAACTTCCATGCCACCAGAGCTTCCTACAGCACTTCAAAGTGCTTCGGAGTGCAAAGCCACACCCGTGACACCAGCAATGGAGTCATTATTGTCCAGTTCAATTGCACCATCACCACCAACAGGTCTTAGGCCTTCCTATGCGGTATGATCTTTCCTTTCCTTGGCTAAAGACCTTGCTGAAACTTCGGGAGATGACCTTATGACCTGCATTAAGGTGTTAGACCACACTTTCACCACATTTGCTAGGAGTTATGAGCGGTTGGACCTAGGTCTTCTTAATGAACCACTTGCTTTCGAACAAGAATTACATGAGCTCACGCAACTTGCAAGCTCAACTTCCTCGTTCTTACAGCAGTGGTTCACTTTGCGGACCCAATGGGAAAAGAAAGGCTGTCGTATCATGACAAATGCTGAACAAAGGAGGGCAATCAAGACCATTGAGTACGATCCTACTTATGTGGTACCTCTTTCATTTAGAGTTTTGGCCATTACCCGGAACCAACACTTAGATGACCAGGTCCTAGCCCATTCTTACATTGACCAATTCCTTTCAAAAGAAGAACTGCACGTAGCAAGCCGCCTTAATACTGGAGATATTTTTCACGATGTCTAGACCTATATCTCCTAAGTTTCTGTACAACCCTGTGAACTTGATCGCCACACTCAACTTGAGTACAACCCTGCATTTTATGAGTGGTTGTTGGTCGGAACACCCCATCACAATCACCTTTGATATCCTCACCACTGTTCAATCCTAGGAAGGATTTTCATCTTTCGAGGGGGAGAATAAGGCTAAGAAGGCATAAATAATTGTTGAAAGGTTAAACTCAATTATCAAAAAAATAAAAATAATAAAAATAATAAAAATAAAATAAAAATAAAAATAAAAATTAGTTAGTAAAAAATTTCAAGTTCTTTGCATTCCTGTTTTGCGTATTTTTCATGCTTAGCTTCATTTAGCCATGTTTTCCTTTTCCACTTGTGATTAATGAAAAGTATTTTTGCTGGGCGGGAACCCAAGATGGCTCATCAAGATCGCACTCATAAGCTTCCCTTCACGGAAGAAGAAAAGCAAAAATATATGCTGAGTTTGCAAATTCAAGCTTACGGACGGTTGAATTTCCGAATTGTCCACAACCTATCCAGGGTCGTGGAAACAGAGAAAGCAGCTAAGCAGGTCATAGAAAAGTGCAATATGGCCAAGTATGTGGAGAAGGCAGAGCAAAATGTGGATCATGCAAGGTGTGTTGAGTTTTTATGAACTTTCGACTCTACCTCCAAGAGTGCCACGGTGACTGTGGGAAGGGGGGATGCTACCAAGCAAGTCAGGGTACCCTTAAGCAAGGAACTAGTAGAAAAGGCACTGGGCTTGGAATCAAGGGCCGTAAAGAGACCAAAAAGGGATGTCTTCGCCATGCTAAAAATGGACAGCGGCCAGGTGCGATCCAACAACGGAGTCAAGATCTAGGACATCCCTAATGACGAAATCTGCATGCGTGCTAAAGTCATGCACACCCTCTTCTCCAACCATCGATACATTGCCTATATGGGCGGAATAAATGTGCCTGTGCTCGAAAGCCTCGCGGCCAATGCACCAGAAGAGATCGACTGGAATGATTATATAAGACACACAATCGAGAAGGCTGCCGTAGCGCTTGATCTGGGAAGCCAACCTGCTCGAGGTGAATCCCCAGCAGCAAAAGACAAGAAGAAGGCCGCCTCCAAAGCATCATTCATTGGATATGGAGGTGTACTAACCGCCCTAATTGAAGAAGCAGTAAAGGAGGTAGGAGCAGCAGAGCAGAAGCAGGAGAGACCGCCACCCTCACCACACAACGAAGAATCCTCTGGATCTGATGAGGAAATAGAAACTGGTGAGAGTAGTGATGAAGAAGAAAAGCAAGAAGAACAGTGCCAGCAGCAGCAAAGAGAGCGGTGCACTAAGCGCTTCCAACAGCAAAGGGAATAAAAAAAGAGGAAGAAAGAGAAAGAAGAACTGCAAAAAGCGCAAAGAGTGTCAAGAGCCCAGGAAACAAAGAGGAAAACGAAAGAAAAAGAGGATGCACAGAGAGTGGAAGAGAAGTCTAGAAAGGCAGAAGAGGAGAGGAAAAGAAGGGCTGAGGAGGAGGAAGAAGCCTTGAGGAAGAAGGAACAAGAAGATATAGAACTCGCAACTCATCTATCTGTGGAACAACATCAATGACAAAGAAAGCAAACCCCGCCCCAGGAGGATGAGAATCCGGACACGCATCTCGCCGCCGATCACAGAGGGCAAGGGCAAGGAGGCCATCACGCCTGTCCATACCAGTTTTGTGCCAACTAGCCCTACTGCTTCTGTAATAACCATCCCCGCCCCCGGGAACTTCGCCAAAGGTCGATGAGAGCAATATGGTCACATGGCTGCAGTTCCTGGTGGAAAGGGAGTTAGCAAGAGAAGCTAGCGTAGCCACCCTAGTGTCATGAGTGAAGAGGGTAGCCACGGCTGATCTGGAGCCAAGCCCAGAGCTTAAAAGACAGAAAACAGAAGCTACTACCACTGCCGCCACCATGTCCCATCCCCCACCGCCAGCAGGCCAGAACGATGAGTACGTTAAAGAGCTGCTCTCGTAGCTAGAAAATGCCAAGGAAGGAAAGAGAATTGCCATGGAAGAGTTGGCAACAGAGCGAGAATCAAGAGCCACTCTCCACCTGGGACTAAACAGATAATAGAGTACCAAAAGGAGATTGCTGTGCTAAAGGAGGAAGCCAGCAATAGAGATGCAGAAGAAGCAAAAACCCTAAAGGAACATGATGCTGCCTGGGAGGGAAGAAGAAAAATCCTAATGGATCGCCTCAACAGAGAGAGGGAGACCTTTGCTCACTTGCGGCGCAAGAACGACCAGCTCACTGGAGTCAACCAGGAGGCACAAAACTAGCTTGAGAAGATCAAACAGGAGACTGCAGAGCTAGAAAAGCTAAGAGAAGAGTAGGTGCAAAGAAGGTAGGTGCAACTAGATCAGCTCAGTGCGTAGATTGCCAATGAAGACCAGGAGTAGTCCCGCCTACACCGCGAGCTCGAAGACCAAGAGCAACGACTCATGGCTATTAAGACACATGCAAAACTCAAGGGTAACATGAAATGATATTTTGAAGTCTACTAAATTATAGTTGGTGACAAAGTTGAAAAATTGGCATCACTAGTTTAAATAAATCACGGGGTAGTTCAAAGTCTAGTTGGTACCCTAGTGTCTCTTCTTCCAATTTTGACACCTCATATGTATAATATATGTGGTTGATAATTACATTTTGGCCACCCTTTCTATGTGATATATAACAAGACATTATTGTTCCAAGATTATAAATTGTTCAATTGTGCAATCTCCTTACATAGACATAGTATAATTGCTTGGGGAGGTCACTATATGTATATCCTTTACATCACGTGTGTTCAAGGCATATTTATAAATATCCTTATCTATGAATGTTTCTTGAATAATACATAACCCTTCTCTATTCAACTTGTAAATAACCCCTTTATATTACACCCTTCTGTATGTAAAAAATGTATACAAATGGTACTTTAGAAATACCTTATTTTTAACCCATGTGATGCACACATATATTTATGAGTTACCTCCCCGAGTATAGTTGGTACTTCCAGTACTATGGGGCTATAGAAGACCCTTTATGAGGGTGCTCTTCCATGTTACTCTTATTCCTCCCTCTTATCAATCTTCTTCTCACCCTTCCTAAACTTTCCCATTATTCGTACATTCTTGGTGGTAAAGTACTATGTGTAGTTTTTGAGTGCAAAAGAATTCAATCTTGTTTCTATGTGGATGTGATGCTATAGTTTTCTTATGAATACATTATATGTAAAAAAGTTTTGATTTTTCTACAATAAGGCCTAAATTTCAATCACATATCCTACTCTTCTCTAAAATAATTTATCTCCTTCAAAGTCATAGACATGCTAGGTTAATGTTATCATGTTTAAAAGAAGCATGCCTCTGTTTAGCTACAACCACATTCAAAATTAAACTTGTTAATGTTCTAGATATCAGTAATAAGGGTCTCAAAAATTGATCTGGAGTTACATGCTCAATAAATAACACATGGCATTTTGTCTCCCTCTACCCACAACATGCACACTTACAAATCCATGATAAACCAAGTTATAGAAACTACTTTTGGATCTCTTTATCATATGGAATGTCACACACACACACACACACACACACACACACACACACACACACACACACACAAATTATTTGGATAAGGCCTAACATGAAAACCAACACATCATTCTTTGTTGGAGGGTGCATAGGGTGTACTTGCAGGTCTTTTTGTGCTTATATCCTTACACACTTGAAGATAAGTTAAATGGTGATATTCCTTATACACCTCCTATGGCTAGGTGCTTTAATAGGGTACGACAAATGGATAGTAAAATATTGGTTACTTATTCTATTGTCTTACCTATATGTATGAGCACACAAAGCTAGATTGGTTACCCACTAAATGACACATGCTAGGCCATTGGGGAGAGTGTTGTTGTACACTTTCAAAACTTGACATAGATATGGGAATAATTGTTGAGATATCGAGCTCCACTCGTGATATGCCAGGGTGGCCGTTGTGCATTTATGTCACCGACTTGTTAGTTGCAGATGCGGTGTCAAAGAGATCGTGCAATAGCTGCAGAACACGGGGTTCAAGGTACAGCAAGAAATGAGGCTAACAAGAAGAACTCAAATATTGGATCCCAAAGTTCACTTTATAACAAGAGAAGAGTCAAAATAAATGTCAAAGTATGACAATCTGTCCTCAGCTTAACAATAATCATAAGAGTTTGGTTTTCAAGGCACCAAATAAATCAATTAGATTCTGAATTTAGTCATATCCAGCTTGTTAAAATTCCAGGACCAACAGATAAGTCTTCTGACAAGTACGATCATTGGCTTCAGACATATATACAGCTCAGGTTAGCAGCTGAGACCTATTGCATCATTTCTGTCTTATGGAGTGCACTCCTTAGAGCTTGCTTCACTTAACAAGTGAAGCAGAGCTTTTATGCTTCTGTTCTTTGTTCAGTTTTACAGCATTCAGCCCAAAGGGTGCCAATTGATAATTCCTTTAGATTATTCACTTCATAAAAAACTTGTAAAGTTCTTAATTAGCATAGCACCACTCCAGATTCAGCCCTCTGCATATTCAGCAATGCTCCATGAAGGTCTGCAGTATTCTACAATAGCATAAACCCACTCCAGGTCATAGCAACTCCATGTCAAGACTATTTACCAGTTTTTCAGCAAAGGCAGCTTCAGTTCTAAATGAACCTAGACTAGTATAATCTGAACCCAGGACTGTAATTATAACATTCACATATTATCATCATGAGGGACCTTATTGTGGGCATTCCCTCATCATCATCATCATCTTCTTCTTCTTCTTCTTTATTGTGTCTAACACACAGAAGATTCCATAAGCAAAGATAGCTCGAGACTATATGCAGTACCTGTTGGCATTGAACCTGCACCTGGCCACCTTGACTTGTAGACTACAGCATTGTATCATACACACTTCAAGTGTTTCATCACCGACTGCTTCATACATCCAGGTCTACTGCCTTTGTCCTTCCTATCAGAACTTGTTTCTGCACAACCCAAGGCATGGCCGCCAGCAGCAAGGACCACCACATCCGTCTTGCAGGGGCTTCAGACCAGCTCTTATGAGCGAGAACAGGATTCATCCATGGCAACTTGAAGGTGGAAGCAGAAAGATTCAAACTCCCACTAATACTGGCGCTACCAGTGCTGGTGCAAGCCGTCATGAATTTGTGGTGGGCATGGGCCGCACCCTCGCTGTTGCAGATTGACCAGGCATGGTGTGGTGGCATGGGATGCACCTTCCTTAGCAAGATCCGCCTTCAACTGTCCCAGGTAATTCGTGAAGGCTCTTCAGAAAACTCAATGTAAGCTTCGACCAACACAACCAGTACAGGTACAAATTTTGAGCCGCAGCTGTTAACAAATCTTTAGACAGGAAACTGCGCCGTTTGTTATTGGGGAAATCGAGGCATGATTGTGCAACCCTGTTCAGAGGCGTCTTTTATTCGATTCTGTTCTTCCCAACTGAGGATTAGCTATCTTCTCTAAACTGGCCGTGTAAGACATCGATTCATCTCAGCAAGCAAATCCACAACTTCTCTGGATAAAAAGCGGCAACAACGGTAGGAGAATCTGAGGCGTTGGTTGCGAGCTTCGATCACACATCAAGTCCAAATTTTGAAGATCAATTTCCTTCGGGGGGGGCGCAGAGTAGAGTTGCACGAATTTGGAGGACAATTGGGAGAAGCGACAGAGAGCCTCCTCCATACACAGGCTCCAGCATTCGTCTCCCCCCCTTGATCCTCTCCTCGTCGATCTTGTATTGCCCGACGCTGAAGGTAGCCACCTATATCGAGCTCGGGAAGGTCCTGCATTTGCTGAGCTTTTTTTTTTCCCCCCCCCCTTTCGCCATTCGAATCCTCCTTTTCCCCCTCTTTTTGCCATTCAAATATTCTTCCTCTATCTTTAGCTTCCTATCTTTCCATTTGTGAATTCCTCTTTTGACGCATAGTGACCAACCATACGAACAGCCTCGTTTGGACAGTATATCATAGTCTCAACAAAATCAGGGACCTTATCACTAGAGTCCTGATTACAATCTGGATCTGTGAAGGACTCATTGTAAGCTTGCCCCAAGTCTCGGATGCTCCCACAAACAGGACGGTCTACAAAGGGTAGGATAGGTTTTCCTTCCTATTATAAGCATCGTATATGCAATACATTTAAGGGAATATATACTTACGTTGAATGTAGTTTATTAAAATGCACCACACAAACAATGAATCACACGCAGAAATTAACACAAATGCACAACAAAAATGGAGGTGTTCACGGCTCAGATGCGCAACATCACGACATCCACCCCCTCTAAACCTGCGCATCCTCCGGATGTGCCAACTATCCAGGATCATTCAAGTCCACAAACAGGTCAAGTTCATCTTCTGATTCTAGCGGACCTGTTTCTCCATCAGCTCCATCTTCTATGTCCTCTGTTTCTTCAGCATGTCTTTCTCCTAC
Source organism: Lygodium microphyllum (assembly GCF_053477565.2). Taxonomy (NCBI): domain Eukaryota; kingdom Viridiplantae; phylum Streptophyta; class Polypodiopsida; order Schizaeales; family Lygodiaceae; genus Lygodium; species Lygodium microphyllum. The sequence continues at coordinate 7,794,995 of NC_141161.1, read as the reverse complement.
CTGCTCATCTTCTGTCAATGCTTCAAGTTCATATTCTTAATCATCTCTTCTCTTAAAAATCTTGACTCGTTTTCCAGCAATAGGCACCCTCAATAATGTTCCATCTAATTCAGCCAGCTCATAGGTACCATTGTCAAAAACCTTTTTCACTTCATACGGTCCAAACCATCTTTGAATCATTTTTCTCATGCTACTATGCTGATTTTCTAGACTACTGTCGTAGACTAGAACCCAATCCCCTTCTTTTATGGCTCTAGGCCTCAAGCGATGCCTTAAATCAAACCTGTCCTTATTTCTGAGACGGGCTGCTTTCAAACGATCAATGGCTAACTGCACATCTTTTGTCCTTCTCTCTAGTTGACGAATCCGAAGGGCTAACAGCTCTTCCCTTGATAAATTCTCATGCCACGGAAGAACACTCCAAGTGAGAGCACAAATTTCAGTAGGCATGACAGGTTTTTGCCCATACATCAACTCCGCAGGCATGTATCCAGTAGTCACACTATGTGTAGAGCGATCAGCCCACAGTGCAAAAGGTAGTAATCTCGGCCAATCTCCAATCCGTCCTCTACAAGCTTTTGCCAATGCTTTAACTATAGGCGGATGTCCTCTTTCACTTTTGCCATTTCCCTCTGGATTATAGGCAGTAGTAAGAGCCAATTTAATCCCAAGCTGTGAGAAGAATTCTCTAGCTTCATCAGCATCTAGCTCTCCACGATCAGCTGTAATCTTGCCTATACATCCATACCTGCAAAATATTTCTTCCAACAAGAATTTACATACTGTAGTGGTGGTCTTCGTCCGCAACGGTCTACCTTCAACATAGTTTGTAAGATCCTCCCTAGCCAAGACAAGATATCTCATCTGCCAAAGTCCCACTGGCAAAGTAACCAAGTCTACTACCCACTTGTAATGCATACATAGTGGATAAGTCGGATGCAACTCATCACGATGTCGCACTATAGAGTAAAGCTGGCAATCCCTGCAAGTCTCCACAAAGTGAGAAACATCTTTATACATCCCTTTCCACCAGTACCTTTCTTTGATTTTCTCATAGGTAGCCCACACACCTCTATGTCCTGCCCATGAGCTCTCATGAAACTCTCGCATAATCTGTATTTGCATGGCTTCATCACAAACTACTCTCAAGGGCAATCCTCCTCTCTTCCTTGGATGCTTCCAAAGAAAACCATCTTTCAAGAAATACCCATAAGCCTTTCTTCTGATTTTCTTGAATTCATCATCTGTCCAATCAGCTCTTCGAGTCAATGAACTTAGATACTGTCCAATTTGCAGCCACTCATCAACATAAAGCTCTTCAATAAAAGCTTCAACAGTAGATACATGACAATCATGAGTAAGGACAAATGTAACAAACTCTGTCTCATCATCTTCTGCAAGCATTGACTCCTCATCCTCATATCTCGCTCTAGAAAGCATGTCAGCAACTGGATTATCTTTCCCTGCTATGTGTCGAAATTCTGGATTCAATGATTTGATATAGGCAATCCATCGGAGCATCGCTATATCTGGAGTCGAGCAACTAGTAATCATGCCAAGTAAAGGTAAGCAATCTGTTTCCACAATAATTGAAGCTCCAATGAAATACCCTTTATCACACTTCAATGCAGTGACTACTCCCCACAACTCTCTTTTGATCTGCGGATATCTCCTTTGTCGCTCATTAAGAGCTTTAGCTCCAAAGCGGATAGCATACCTATTTCCATCAGCATCATCCTGTCCCACAGCCCAACCTATACCAATAGGGCTAGTATCAACTGTCAACATGATAGGCCGTCCACACTGATAATCCGCCTTGCGTAGAGTAGGAGCTGATTGCAACAGCTTCTTGAGCTTACGCATGGCTTTTGAATGCTTCTCATCCCAATGAAATTTCTGCCCCTTTCGAAGCAGCTGATAGAGAACATCTGCAATATGAGCAAAATGAGGAATCCAAATCATGTAAAATACACAAGCTCCCACAAATCTCCGCACCTCTGAAGTAGTCAAGCAATACTCTGCAATCCTGTTTATGGCATCCACCTTTGCAGGAGAAGGCTTTCTGCCATAATATCCAACCATATGCCCAACTATGATGACTTCATTAACAGCAAAGACAGATTTCAGCCCTGAAAGTGTCAAATTTACCTCCTCTAATCGTGTCAAAATTTGCTCACAAGCAATCAAGTGATCAGCCACAAACTGTCTACATCCACCCAAATCAAGACTTTCATTCTTTTCTTCTTCTGCACAACCCTTAATAGGCACATCATCTAGAAAAGGCATGGTATACTGCGGAATATAGTCTCGAAGAACTCTATGCATAGCATTCATCATATGAGCAACTGAGTTTGTAGCACCTTGAGGTAAGGTACACATCCTCACAAGACCAATAGGTGTCCGCATAGTAGTAATATCCCTGCTTTCCAAGGCAAGCTGAAACTGATCATAACCTGAATACAAGTCACCTAGTGAATAGATGGCTCGTCCTGCAAAAGCCTCAGCAAATTCATCCACAACTGGACCTGTACCCACATTTCTGATTGTCACCTTGTTCACGGGCTGCATATCCTGAATAAATCTCAAAGTACCATTCTTCTTTGGTACAGTAAACCACCTGTTAGAATAGGGTGCTGAAGAGGGCTCCAAAATCCCCATTTTAATCTTCTCATTCAGCAACTCTATCAGCTTTGGCAAGTGTGCTTTAGGCACAGGTATAGGGCGTATATTCCATGGTACATGAGGAACAGTGAAGATGACCATAGGTGCAACCAATTCGGGACTAATGCAGCGAATTTCATGTGGAAAGAAAGCAAATGCCTTACCATGACGTCCAAGCATCTCTCTAAAACATTCTTTTTCCACTGGAAGCAAAAAATCATCATTTCCAATCTTCAATTCTGCAAGAGTTTCAACTGTAAACTTATGTCCAATATTCGCAGGATCCCTCAACATAGGCTGCTTCATAGCTTTCTCAATCTGTTCATCACTGTCAGAAGGAAGCGGGCCTGCAACCGGCTTAACCTTCTTATCAACTGTTTTATATTTTGTGTCAACCTTGGCATCATTCAAGCACTCTTTCCTTTGCTGCAATTTCTGCAAATTTTCAGCATCTTTCAACTCTGTTGGCTGAAAAATTTCAGCCTTTAGCTCTATGGACTGCATGGGTGCAGCCTGAAACTCTGTATGCAGAAATTTTTCTGCATTCAACTCTGTTGGCCGAATAAATTCAGCCCTCGGCTCAATGGACTGCATAGACGCATCCTGAAACTCTGTATGCAGAAATTTTTCTGCATTCAACTCTGTTGGCTGAAAATTTTCAGCCTTTAGATCTATGGACTGCATGAGTGCAGCCTGAAACTCTGTATGCATAAATTTTTCTGCATTCAACTCTGTTGGCTGAATGGATTCAGCCCTCTGCAATTCTGTTAGCTGATCAAGATCAGCCATAAATTCAGTTTGCTGAGTTTTCTCAGCCTCTAACTCTGTTTGCAGCATAAAACCAGAAATTTCCTGAAACATATCCAAGGTTTGCACAGGTATGATCTTTGAACCCTTGCATGCATCAGTTTTCAACATTGCACTCATCTCAAACAATGTATCTGCATAAGACATCCCTTCATACAATCCATCCACATACTCTTCTGCTTGCAAAATACCTGCATTCTTCAACTCTTTCTCCTTACGACCAATGTACTGCCTGGCAGCTCTAGGCAAATCTGAAATTTTCTGATAACTTACCGAACTATCTGAAGTAAACCCAACAAAGTTATTGGAGAAAGACTGGCTGCCAAGAGGCGAGATCTCCTCTTTTCTCTGCTCCGTACCACTGGCGTCTCGCAAGACAGCGGTACCTAATGAAAATCCAACTCCTTCGCAGGTAGTGGTGCCTCACGCAAGGAGTCCCTGTTTCTCGGATGATTTACCCCAACAGTCATAAACTGAACAGCTCGCATACCATCTTTACTGCGTATCCGCGCATAAGCTGACCCATCATCCATCACTTTTGTTTCCATTCTTGCTTCTGTAATGAAAGGCTGTCCAAGAATAATCGGATAAGAGCATGAATCCTGAACAAAGCAATGATAATCCTCTTCAACATTACCAATAGAAATTCTGATACTCGGACAAGCAGCATACATATCACCAGAAGTATTATTGGCGGCTCTCATGCGCCAGCCATGCTCTGCATCCATAGGCCACTTGCCACTCTCATAAACACCTCGAGCAATAATATTAATCTCAGAGCCATGATCAACTAAAGCAATCAAGGGAATTTGTTTCTCTCCAATCCTTACCACTGTCTCAGTGGTTGCTCTAGCCCAATGACTTCGTGAAAAATGGCTGCGAGGAATGAGAATAGGGGTCTCATCATCTTCATACTGCATAGGCTGCACTATTTTCTCCAATTGTGGATTAACAGAAGCATTCTCAACCATCACTGCATCATCATCATGCTCTTTCTCAAGAGCTCCATGCCACAATCCCTGTAAAGCAGGTCCTTCCATCGCATGTCGTTTCCTCCGCAAAAGATCCTGCATCTGATCCTGTATTTCTCTTCTAGCAATCCCAAGAGCCTCTCCAACAGTAAAAGTGACTTCACTATTCAAAATTCTTTCATGAAAAATCTTACTCATATCCGTTTGAATATCAAGGTCTGACAAGAGCTTGAATCCTGGCTCTTTTCTTGGTTGCCTCTTTTCTTTCTGCTTGTCTTCCATTGGTTGATCGGAACCTGTTTGAGTTGGAGAATTTGACATAGGTGGAGCTGTAACAGGTGGTGAAACAAAGTCACCCCCTCTAGTCTTTTTGGAGGTGCTAGGACCCTCCTCATCTCTTCTTCTCTTTTCCTCAACCATGGCATCTAAACCCTGCATTTTAGCCATATAAGCAAAAATAGAATACCTGTCAACGGGAGAATCCCATCCTGTTTCTCCTCGGATGCTAGAGCCCACACAAGTCATAGTAGAAGTTTGAACTTTCCCTCTTCTCGCTATCTCCAAGGCAGAAGACCATAAGGCAGAGTCTCCATCAGATTTCTGCTCAAGCTGGACTCCAAAAGCTGAAGCATCTCCTCTAACACTCACATAAGCTGATCGCGCAGCCATATCATCAACAAGCTTCTTCATACCTCCCTTACCGAAGTTCGTGTCAAGAGGAGCGCCAGTCTCTGTCAGCCATATCTTCCCATCTTGTCCCCAGAACACTACATTCTTCTTACGTGCTTCCTGAAAAGCATCACAATCTCTGCAGTGTTGGTGCTCTGTACTATCACACCAAATACATCGTCGCCCTTTTCTTTGACCAGCTGGAAAAGCAGTCACTGGAGCAGGTGCTACAGCAGGTACTGACATAAGTTGCTCCTTTAACTTACCAACTTCAGCTTTGACTGCTTCAATCGTCAAATCCGCCAAGCCTTTAATAACATCATCTACAGATAAGGGCACTGGAGCAGCAGGTACTGGTGGATTCACAACAGGAAGAGTAGGCTTAGGCAAAGAAGCAGCAGGGGTAGAAGAAGAAGTCTCCAAGGATTTTTCAGGAACTGATCCTGTATTTCGATGCAATCTGACTCTCCTGCGCTGCTTCTTGACAAGAGCATTCACAGCATCAATAACATGTCTCCACTCAGTCTTTAAACCTGAATCAGTAGCTTGATCTTCCAAAAGATCATCCAACTTTTCCTGCAAATCAGCATCTGCAGCTTGCAAAAATAACTCCACTTTCTGCATCTCCAAAGCTTGCTGTTCAGTCCCATCCAATTGATCATAACGGCTTTCAAATTCTCACAGAAGAGCGGTAACAGAAAGTCCCTTATTAGGCATAGAAACCCATGCTAAAAAATTCCTGCGATTCATAAGACCTGTATCCTCCAGGAAATATTCATCTTTCAATGCCTTTTTAAATTCAACCCAACCTGCATGTGCCTCTTGAATTTCTGCAATTCGACCTTCAAGAGCGCGCACCACGATCCGCAAGAAGTAGCGGCTCCAAACATCTTGAGAAACCCCAAAAAACTTCATCTTTTCTTCATATAAATGCAGATAAGTTGACACTTGCTGGCCATTAAACTGCTTCATCTCCTGTTGGACAGCTTTCAAAGCATCCATAGCATCACTGTCTCGTTTTGCATGAACTTGCTGCTGCATATACATGGTAAATGACTGAAACAGGTTCTTCATGACATTATCATCTGTCATCTCTTCTTGCGAGTCTCCCATCTTGCTGATGACGCAGCACTTTCACGTCGGGTTCACCAGAAATGTCAAAGAGATCGTGCAATAGCTGCAGAACACGGGGTTCAAGGTACAGCAAGAAATGAGGCTAACAAGAAGAACTCAAATATTGGATCCCAAAGTTCACTTTATAACAAGAGAAGAGTCAAAATAAATGTCAAAGTATGACAATCTGTCCTTAGCTTAACAATAATCATAAGAGTTTGGTTTTCAAGGCACCAAATAAATCAATTAGATTCTGAATTTAGTCATATCCAGCTTGTTAAAATTCCAGGACCAACAGATAAGTCTTCTGACAAGTACGATCATTGGCTTCAGACATATATACAGCTCAGGTTAGCAGCTGAGACCTATTGCATCATTTCTGTCTTATGGAGTGCACTCCTTAGAGCTTGCTTCACTTAACAAGTGAAGCAGAGCTTTTATGCTTCTGTTCTTTGTTCAGTTTTACAGCATTCAGCCCAAAGGGTGCCAATTGATAATTCCTTTAGATTATTCACTTCATAAAAAACTTGCAAAGTTCTTAATTAGCATAGCACCACTCCAGATTCAGCCCTCTGCATATTCAGCAATGCTCCATGAAGGTCTGCAGTATTCTACAATAGCATAAACCCACTCCAGGTCATAGCAACTCCATGTCAAGACTATTTACCAATTTTTCAGCAAAGGCATCTTCAGTTCTAAATGAACCTAGACTAGTATAATCTGAACCCAGGCCTGTAATTATAACATTCACATATGATCATCATGAGGGACCTTATTGTGGGCATTCCCTCATCATCATCATCTTCTTCTTCTTCTTCTTCTTTATTGTGTCTAACACACAGAAGATTCCATAAGCAAAGATAGCTCGAGACTATATGCAGTACCTGTTGGCATTGAACCTGCACCTGGCCACCTTGACTTGTAGACTACAGCATTGTATCATACACACTTCAAGTGTTTCATCACCGACTGCTTCATACATCCAGGTCTACTGCCTTTGTCCTTCCTATCAGAACTTGTTTCTGCACAACCCAAGGCATGGCCGCCAGCAGCAAGGACCACCACATCCGTCTTGCAGGGGCTTCAGACCAGCTCTTATGAGCGAGAACAGGATTCATCCATGGAAACTTGAAGGTGGAAGCAGAAAGATTCAAACTCCCACTAATACTGGCGCTACCAGTGCTGGTGCAAACCGTCATGAATTTGTGGTGGGCATGGGCCGCACCCTCGCTGTTGCAGATTGACGAGGCATGGTGTGGTGGCATGGGATGCACCTTCCTTAGCAAGATCCGCCTTCAACTGTCCCAGGTAATTCGTGAAGGCTCTTCAGAAAACTCAATGTAAGCTTCGACCAACACAACCAGTACAGGTACAAATTTTGAGCCGCAGCTGTTAACAAATCCTTAGACAGGAAACTGCGCCGTTTGTTATTGGGGAAATCGAGGCATGATTGTGCAACCCTGTTCAGAGGCGTCTTTTATTCGATTCTGTTCTTCCCAACTGAGGATTAGCTATCTTCTCTAAACTGGCCGTGTAAGACATCGATTCATCTCAGCAAGCAAATCCACAACTTCTCTGGATAAAAAGCGGCAACAACGGTAGGAGAATCTAAGGTGTTGGTTGCGAGCTTCGATCACACATCAAGTCCAAATTTTGAAGATCAATTTCCTTCGGGGGGGGCGCAGAGTAGAGTTGCACGAATTTGGAGGACAATTGGGAGAAGCGGAAGAGAGCCTCCTCCATACACAGGCTCCAGCATTCGTCTCCCCCCCTTGATCCTCTCCTCGTCGATCTTGTATTGCCTGACGCTGAAGGTAGCCACCTATATCGAGCTCGGGAAGGTCCTGCATTTGCTGAGCTTTTTTTTTTTTCCCCCCCCCCTTTCGCCATTCGAATCCTCCTTTTCCCCCTCTTTTTGCCATTCAAATATTCTTCCTCTATCTTTAGCTTCCTATCTTTCCATTTGTGAATTCCTCTTTTGACGCATAGTGACCAACCATACGAACAGCCTCGTTTGGACAGTATATCATAGTCTCAACAAAATCAGGGACCTTATCACTAGAGTCCTGATTACAATCTGGATCTGTGAAGGACTCATTGTAAGCTTGCCCCAAGTCTCGGATGCTCCCACAAACAGGACGGTCTACAAAGGGTAGGATAGGTTTTCCTTCCTATTATAAGCATCGTATATGCAATACATTTAAGGGAATATATACTTACGTTGAATGTAGTTTATTAAAATGCACCACACAAACAATGAATCACACGCAGAAATTAACACAAATGCACAACAAAAATGGAGGTGTTCACGGCTCAGATGCGCAACATCACGATAGCGGTTGGTACACCGCCCATGAATAATAGCTAGATGACAGCTATCCTTATCTACTCTAGTTCGTGGTTTAGTTAGTATGCCACCTTAGTTAGTTGAGTTTGGTTTGAGACCCATATATAGCGTTCTTCTATTTCTTTGTAAGAGAGTTCTTTTGGCTTACACAATTAAGAAGAGGAAAATTGTTTTCAGCCTCACCTGTGTGTGTATTCTCCCATTGTGCAAGCAAAAAAGCTACAAGTGAGACTCCTTCCTTCTCTCCCACAATCTTGACATGGTATCAGAGCCTTGTTCATGGTAAGAGATCAAGAAAGCAAACCAAGTTTGCGGTGTTCTGGTAAGAGGACCAATGTTGCTTTTATTTTTCTGTTTTAGGAGCAAGTCTCTGCAGGTAGCACAGCCGGAAAGTGCAAGAGTGCATTGTCTCAGATTGAGACGCCCTTCGCGGTGTAGCAAGAGGGCAGTATATGCTGCGGGCAAGGGCTTTAGCCCTTGGTTGCTCTGTTTTTTTGATTTGAGGCCATTTCGGGGTCTGTTTTGGAGGCGGAATTTTTCTACACGCACTCAGGAAAAGGCCCTATTCTATGCTGTGCGACCACTGTTCTATAGGTCGGTGAAAAGTTACTGTAGAAATTGCATCATATGCCTGTGCACAGAGACATTGGGAGTTACAGAATCATCCTTGTTGCCTGTTGATGCAAAATCGTCACTAGGAAGTGACTGTGTGGTCAAATACCACTTTTGTCAGTTTTGCAAATTTGCCCTTGTGAGGCTGAAGCTGTGTTCTTTGCAGTGACATAATTTTTTGCAGTGTTCTGTAATGGCGTCTGATTCTCTTTCACAGATTGTCACTGAAAAGCTTGACAAGAACAACTTCCAAGCATGGAAGTTCAAAATGACAAATTTCCTTATGGGAAAAGGATATTGGGAATTCCTTGCAGGAAATGAAGAAGAACCAGTTCTTCTTGATGTTCCCAATCAACATCAAATGTAGGCATTTAAAGCATGGCATGAGAGAGCCATGAAAGTTATGTACTGGCTGTCTATCAGCATTTCAGACTCTATGATTGTGCATATTCAAGATGCAAGTATGCCAAAGGAGGCATGGGATACTTTGTCAAAAATGTATAGCACAAATACGCAAGCCAGGAAAATGTAGCTCAAGCAAGAGTTGCACAATGTGCAAAGAGAAAGTATGAGCATCAATGACTACCACATGAAGGTGAAGAAGATTGCAGATGCACTTGTTTCCATTGGGTCACCAGTGGAAGATGATGATTTAGTTTCTGTGACCTTGAATGGTCTAGGAAAGGATTATGCACAGTTTCGAACATCCATTTCCGTCCGTAAAAGATTTGTTGATTTTGAGGAGTTAATTGCTCTTCTAATTTTTGAGGAGCAGAGAAATGGTGGTCTATCTTCTTCAGGAGGAACTTCAAAAGAAGTTGTCTTCTACTCAAATGCTGGAAGAGGTAGAGGCAGAGGTAGAGGAGGCTGATCTGGAGGCCGTGGTAGAAATCAAAATATGCAGCAAACTCAAGAAACCAGTCCTTTGGAGGAGGACGTGGTAACTCTAGAGGCAGGGGGAGCCAAAGAGGTCGTGGTGGATGGCAAAGAGGCCAAAATGCAAATAGCAATGTTGAATGCTACTACTGTGGTAAAATGGGTTATATGGCTAAAGACTGCTATAAAAAGCAGAATGACATTATGAATGGAAAATTGCAACAAGGGAATTATGCATCTTCTAGTAGACAGGGTGATGACAGAAATGAGCATTTGTTTATGGTGCAGTACATGACTAATTCTGTGACAAGTGCAGAAGAAAGCAACGAAGTGTGGTATGTTGACTCAGGTGCGTCAAACCACATGATAGGTCATGCAGAATGGATGCAGGATGCAAGGAAAATGGAAAAACCAGGATTTGTGGAGAGTGGTGATGATACTGCACATCCTATTGTGCAGATTGGAAAAATTCCTTTGTCTATGCAGGATGGGAAAAAGAAATACCTGTCGGATGTATTTCATGTCCCGAATATCACCAAGAACCAAGTTTTTGTTGATCAAATGGTTGAGCAGGGCTTGCAAGTCAGATTTAATTCTCATGGATGCTTTGTTGAGGATATGAAAAATAAAGGTCTCTTGATAGCAAAAGGAAAGAAGAAGGGCAGAATGTTTACGTTGGATGCAGACATGCCTAAATTGAGTGCAGCAATGTTTGCACATGGGACCGGTGTAGTTGCAGATATTGATATCTGACATAAACGCATTGGTCATGTTAATGTACAGCGACATAAATCAATGCAAGCCCAAAATATTGTTGTAGGATTGCCTAAATTCAAGGTTGCAGAAATGCATAAGGTATGTGAAGCCTGTCAATTTAGAAAACAGGCAAGGAAACCATTTCCTAGACATGTTCAAGAGAGTAAGAAGCCATTGGAATTAATCCACTCTGATGTGTGGACTACTAAAGCTGCATCTCTTGGAGGCTGTCATTATTTTGTCACTTTTATTGATGACTATAGCAGAAAATTTTGGGTGTATTTTATGAAAAAGAAAAGAGAAGTTTTTGGGCATTTCAAAACTCTTAAAGCTATGGTTGAAAAAGAAACAGGCCTGCAAATAAAATGCCTAAGGTCAGATGGAGGGGGAGAGTACCTCTCAAATGAGTTTGCAAGGTTCTTGTAGGAGCATGGCATAAAGCAGCAATATTCATGGTCATACCCCACAACAAAATGGAATTGCAGAAAGAAAAAATAGGCATATTGGAGAGGTATCTCGTGCCATGCTCAATGAAAAAGACCTGCCAGATTTTTACTGGGCTGAGGCAGTTGCTACAGTAGTCTACATAATGAACAGGACTCCCACTGCAGCAATACATGGCATGACTCCAGAGGAGAGGTATACTGGTAGGAAACCAGATATTTCTCATTTGAAAATTTTTGGTTGCATTGCCTATGTTCATGTGCCAGATGAGTTGAGATCCAAGTTGGATCCAAAAGCTGAGAAGTACATCTTTATTGGTTATTCTCTGCAGCAAAAAGGGTATAGATGATATAACCCTTCTACTCATAAGTTTACAGTGAGTAGAGATGTTGTTTTTGATGAGATGAGTAGCTAGTATAAACCAACAAATGTGATTGATGATGTAGATGCACAAAATGGTAATGCTGCACAGAATTCACAGCAGCAGTCACAAAATATTACTGGACCTGGAGTGTCCTCTACCAGTGGTTCACATTCTTCACCATGGACAGGCAGATTGAGATTAGGAGAATCTTCTCAAAGCAATGCAGATAGTGGTATGCAGGTATCATGAAAAGGAAAAGAAAAGGTAGATCAGCCCATGTTTGATGTGAATGCAGGTCACTCTTATGTGGATGGTGAATCCAGTGGCTCAAAACATAGCATTGATGATGAGTTGGGTATTCCTTCTATTGTTACACCTGGAGTAAGGAAAACCAGGGATGTTTTGAGAGCACCTGGGAGTGAATCTACTTTGCGCAGGTCTACCAGAGCTAGGTATCCTGTGGATAGACTGAAATATGATGGATTTACAACCATTCACTATGCATATATGGTCAAAGTGATACATGAACCAGAACCCACTTCTTTTGAGCAAGCCATGGGAAAAGAAAAATGGGAGAAAGCCATGGATGAAGAAATGGATGCCTTGGAAGCAAATACTACATGGGAATTGGTACCTTTGCCTAAAGATAAGAATGCAATTGGTTGTAAGTGGGTTTATAAGGTGAAACACAATGCAAATGGTTCTGTGAACAGATACAAGGCAAGATTAGTAGTCAAGGGGTATGCACAAACATATGGCATTGATTATGAAGAAACATTCAGTCCGGTTGCAAGGATGACAACCGTAAGAGTAGTCATTGCTATGGCTTCATCAAAGGGATGGTCTTTACATCAAATGGATGTAAAGAATGCATTCTTGCATGGTGATTTGTAAGAAGAGGTCTATATGAAGCAGCCACTAGGTTATGTGCATGCTGTTCATCCTGAGTTTGTTTGCAGGTTAAAGAAAGCCTTGTATGGCTTAAAGCAAGCACCTAGGGCATGGTCTGACAAGATAGGACACTATCTTGTCACTATTGGCTTTCAGATTTCCAAGGCAGATTTCTCACTTTATGTGAGAAAAACAGAGAAATGTATTATGCTGCTTGTCATTTATGTTGATGATTTGATTATCACAGGTGATAGTGATGAAGATATCCTTCATGTGAAAATGCTATTGAAGCAGAACTTTGAGATGAAGGATTTGAGAGAGCTGCGTTATTTCTTGGGCATTGAGGTGATTAGATCACCAAGTGGGATATGGCTCTTTGAAAGGCAGTATGGATTGGACATGCTGTCCAAATATGGGATGACAGGCTGTAAGCCGATTTCAGTTCCTTTGGAGCAACATGTGAAGTTGAGCACAGATGCAGGTGAGCTTCTCGAAGACCCTACTATGTACAGACGCATAGTAGGAAGTTTGATTTATATGACTATTACCAGGCCAGATTTGAGCTATACTGTTGGATCGGTAAGTCAGTTTATGCAGGCTCCAAGAAAACAACATTTGGATGCAGCTAGACACATACTCAGGTATGTGAAGTCCACATTGCAGTATGGACTATTTTATGAGACTAGGGTTCAGATACAATTGCATGGATACACTGATGCTGATTGGGCTAGTAGTATTTCTGATAGACGATCTACCAATGGATATGTGTTCTCTTTTGGGAGTGCTGCAGTCACTTGGAGCAGCAAGAAACAATGTATAGTTTCCTTATCGAGCATAGAGGCTGAGTACAGGGGTGCAGCAATGGCTGCATGTGAGGTAGCTTGGTTGCATAAGCTACTTTATGATATGCATCAACCTACAGATGGGCCAGTTGTCATTTATTGTGACAACATGAGTAGTATATACTTGGCAAATAACCCAGTCTATCATGCTAGAACAAAGCACATTGAGGTGCATTATCACTATGTGCGGGAGAGGGTTTTACTAGGTCTTATTGATCTAGTTTATGTCAGCACAGAGGATCAGGTAGCTGACATATTCACAAAGGCATTGGGCGCAGAGAAGCTGCACAAGTTCAGAGACCTGCTTGGTGTGCAGGAATTGGAATTGAGCTTGAGGGGGAGTGTTGAGATATCGAGCTCCAGTCGTGATATGCCAGGGTGACCGTTGTGCATTTATGTCACCGACTTGTTAGTTGTAGATGTGGTTGGTACACCACCCATGGATAATAGCTAGATGACAGCTATCCTTATCTACTCTAGTTCGTGGTTTAGTAAGTATGCCACCTTAGTTAGTTGAGTTTGGTTTGAGACCCATATATAGGGTTCTTCTATTTCTTTGTAAGAGAGTTCTTTTGGCTTACACAACTAAGAAGAGGAAAACTGTTTTCAGCCTCCACCTGTGTGTGCATTCTCCCATTGTGCAAGCAAGAAAGCTACAAGTGAGACTCCTTCCTTCTCTCCCACAATCTTGACAATAATACCTTTAACATCAATAGCAAAAACTTTGCAAAAAAAGTAAAAAATAATCAAAATATCATTTTTTGATTAATTGCACATACAGAAAGTGCACCCTTGTCCATCACTAGTTTGATGGTAAGTAAACAAGAAGTCATGTCCTCTCTAATGTGTGAAGGAGAGTGGATGTTGAGCTGCTAAATAAGCACTTTGATTGGCAAATATGTTGCAAATTGTTACAACTATATATATCATCTCTCACTTGACTTAGGTCTCACCTATATATACTAACTCTACATCAATATGAATCATTCTTTGGGAGCATGTCTTGTGTATCTCTCTCATACTCTCTCTCTCTCTCTACATGGTATCAGAGCTATGGACGTGTAGCAACAACAAGGAAGATAAGTTGTTTCATTGTTTATACTTGATTGAATTCTTTGCACAAGTGATGATTTGATACATGAACTTGTTCAAATTAGAAGTATTAGTTAATTGGATGATAGAGCTCTCGTCGTGCTCTCGAATCCTGTCAAAATCTAGATCAAAAGTTATGACAGTTCAGGATTCAAGACAGTAATTTTGCTCGAATATGTCATTCTTTATTTAAAACTGCATAGCCAATTGCGTAATTGTTAACGGATATCCATCTGGCCAACGTTCAGTTCTCTTCTTCCAAGGACAAGGCTTTTCTGGGTGGAAAGTAAAGATGATGCTAATTCTTGAAGGTGACGAATTATTTAATATTGTTTTGGGTGACTTCTCTTGCCCAGTTCAACCTATTGATGTGATGAATAATAATTCTGTGATTATTGATGGTCCATTATTTGAACAATGGAAAATTGATCATATTGATTAGATTCGTCGTGACAAAGCGGCTTGTCGTTATATATTGTCTGCACTTCCTGACTCACTTATGTTGGATGTCTTTGATCTGGAAACCTCTCATGCTGTTTGGGAGTATCTTATCTCAACGTTTGAGAAGAAATCGGTCACCGAAATTTTATATCTCCAAACTTGTTTGAAGAATCTTCAATATAAGGTTGGTACTTCTATGCACTCTCATATCGAGGCTTTTAAAGGCATTATCAATCAGCTTGGTACTGCCGGTGCTCCTGTTGCTAAAAATCAGATTGTTACTCAACTTCTTCATACCATCAAAGATCCTTTATATGACAATATCATCACTATTTTGTCTAACAAGGATGATATCCACTTTGACAAAGTATGTATATCTCTTATTGAATATTCTCAACGTCATGAGCATCATTTGGAAAAATCTGATGTTGTTTTGGTCACTCACAAACAAAGGGATTTTGATGTTGCTTTTGTTGCTCGCAAACGTCCCGGTTCACATTTTCAGCAGGGTGGACGCCCTAATCAAGGTAGTAAATCTTCTCGTCTTGCTTATCCTAACAAACATTGTTCTTATTGTGATAAGAAAGGCCATGTGGCTTCTGATTGCTGGGCATGTCAATATGATGAGGAGCATGGAGTTACTACAAAGCAACCTCGCTCGTCCAAAAGTTTTCCTCCTTGTGATTATTGTGCACATACAGATCATCCATCTCGTCATTGTTATAAATGTAGTTATGATGAAGAACGTTCTCGAGCTTATATTGTTCAACAAACTACAATTGATGATGATCATATTCATCAAGAGCTCAATTTCGTTCATCATGATATCTCTCCAGAAAAGGTACTTCATGTTCATGATGGTTCTCTATTCATCGTTGATTCAGGTGCCACTGGAAACATGACATACCAATCGCAGTGGCTTCACAATTATCATTCTCTTCCTGTCAAGAAGTTTGTTTACCTTACGGATGATACGACTTGTCAAGTCAAAGGAGTGGGTGATTTATATCTAGGGACTGTTTCATCCACTAGAATATTAAGAGGAGTTCTTCATGTTCCAGATTTGCAAAGAAATCTTCTTTCTGTTGCTTGTCTAGTTGATCTTGGTTTGTTTGTTGGCTTTGATCATAATCAATGTCGTATGGAGAAAGACGGGCATACTATAGCAGTGGCTCCTCGACATGGTAATCTATTTGAGCTATCATTGAACGATACAGTTGCAAATGTTGTTGCTGCCCTTGGAGATGCAGATTGCAAATTATGGCATCAACGATTTGCACACTCCGATTTTGCCAAAATTATTGATCTTCATCGTCATGGTCTTGTGCAAGGTATGGATCTTAAATCTCATCCACGTATGGGAATATATGAGTACTGTGCACTTGGAAAACACCATCGTTCGCCTTTCCACACTTCTACTTCATCACATTCCTGTGCTCTCTTGGATTTGGTTCATACCGATATTTGCGGTCCTTTTCCTGCCTCAAAGTCTCAATATCGATATTTTATAACTTTCATTGATGATTTCTCACGGTACACACATGTCTATCTTCTTCGACATAAGTCTGAGGCTTTATCTATATTTAAACAATACAAGATAAGTGTGGAGCTTCAAACAGGATTCTCTATAAAGATGCTTCGTAGTGACAATGGCGGTGAATATGTATCCAATCTATTTGATGACTTCTGTAATGATCAAGGTATTCATCATGAGTTTACAGCTCCTTATTCTCCTCAGCAAAATGGTGTTGCTAAGCGCAAAAATCGCACTATTCTTAATGCTATATGTTGCATGCTTATACACTCTGGTTTGTCTCGAAAGTTTTGGACTGAAGCACTTCTAACAGCTGCTTTTATTCAAAATCATCTTCCAACTACTGCACCTGCTGGTAAAATTCCTATAACAATTTGGACAGGGAAGACACATTCAGTCTCTCACTTTCGCACATTTGGCTGCATTGCTTATATTCATGTGCCCAAGGACACTCAACATAAGTTGGATCCTCCATGTTTGAAGGTTATTTTTCTTGGTTATTCAGATCATTCCAAAGGTTACAAATTTTATGATCCTTCTTCTCAAAAGGTTATCATTAGTCGTGATGCTATATTTGATGAGAAGACTATGGGTGGCACATGGTCGTCAGATGTTTCAAATGATACACAGTCTTTGCTTAGTGCATTTCCTTACTTGCTTTGTGATTCTACTAATTCTGATGATCATAAACCTCCTTCACCTCCAAAGAAGATTGATGAAAATTTGGAGATCTATGTCGATCTTCCTATTGAGATAGAGCATGGATTCTATTCTATTGAATATGATGTCTTTGATGATGCTATGTCTGTCCAAGAGGATCCAATATCGTATATGGAAGCTATCAATTCGTCTCAAAGGGATCAATGGCAAGAAGCTATGCAAGCTGAGTACGATTCTTTAATCTCCAAAGGTACATGGATTCTTATTGAACTCCCCCCAAATCGTGTTCCTATCAAATGTAAATGGGTTTATAAAATCAAGACCAAAGTTGATGGCTCGTTTGATAAGTTCAAAGCACGACTTTTTGCAAAAGGTTACTCACAGATTGCAAGAGTAGATTATCAAGAAACATTTTCTCCCGTTGTGCGCTCCACAACTGTTCGTATGATTTTGGCTTTTGCAACACTATTTGATCTAGAAATTCACCAAATGGATGTTAAAACGGCTTTTCTCAATGGAGATCTTGAAGAAGAAATCTATATGGAGCAACCTAAAGGTTTTATGATTGCAGGAAAGGAGCATCTTGTATGCCAGCTTCATCGTGCATTATATAGATTGAAGCAAGCCTCTCGTGCTTGGTATATTAAGATTGATCAGTTCCTTATATCTAAAGGTTTTGTTGCATGTTTTGCTGACCCAAATCTTTACATCAAAAGGGAGGATAAATATTTTATTATTCTTGCTCTATATGTTGATGATACTATTCTTGTGTCAAATAATATTGCTTTCTTGGATGCTATGAAGAAGCTTTTATCGACTGCATTTGAAATGGTGGATCTTGGTGAGATACATTCTTGTTTGGGTATTCAAGTTCAACGACACCGACAAAAAGGCATTCTTCTTCTTCGCTAGACAAAGTTTATTAATGATATTGTTAAGAAGTTTGGGTTGACAAATGCGCACTCTGCCAACACTCCCATTCTTTCAAGCTCTACCAAGGGTACATCTACAACACGCAATGAAGAATCAGCCATTCATCAACCTTTTGCTAATCTTGTTGGTTGTCTTCAATTTATTGGTTTAAACACAAGACCAGATATTTTATTTGCAGCTAACTTTTTGGGACAGTATCTTTCTTCCCCTTCCACTATTCATTGGAGTGCTGCAAAACGTATTCTTAAGTGCCTCAAGGGTACTAAGGAATTTGGTCTTATTTATCGTCATGAAGAGGATTCTTCTTTATCTTGTTCAACTTCTCTTGACCTTATTGGATATATAGACGCTGATTGGGCAAGTTCACACTTATCCATGAGATCTACAAGTGGAAATTGTTTCTTTGTAAATAGATGTTTGGTTTCTTGGTCCAGCAAGAAACAACGATGTGTTGCGGTTTCTACAACTGAAGCCGAATATGTTGCTACATCATTAGCAGCTCGCGAGCTAGTTTGGCTTCGACAACTACTTGCATATTTGGGACATCCGTCATCATCTAGTACACCTCTTCGATGCGATAACCAAAGTGCTATTAGTCTTACCAAAGACTATATACAACATAGTAAATCAAAGCATATGGCTATTCATTATCATTATGTTCGACATGAAGTCAAGAAAGGTTCCATTATGGTGGAGCATTGTCCCAGTGTGATCAAATGGTTGCAGACATCTTCACAAAAGCTCTTAGTGAAGCTCGCTTTAGCTCATTAAGACATGCACTTGGTATTGTTCTAAGTTCTTGTCTCATTGATTGAGGCATGCATCATTGTATTCAAGAAAACTTTATAGTAAATCATTTTTGTATCGTAGGTATGTGTAGGGGCTCGGGTTTTTCCCTTGTTCTCCCCAAGGGTTTTTTCACTCGCAGCTAGAGACCTTTGTTTGAGTGGGGATGTTACAACTATATATATCATCTCTCACTTGACTTGGGTCTCACCTATATATACTAACTCTACATCAATATGAATCATTCTTTGGGAGCATGTCTTGTGTCTCTCTCTCGTACTCTCTCTCTCTCTCTCAACACAAACTAGGTGTCGCTGACTTTGTGTGTAAATCCTCTCATAGGCAAAACAAATAACATGATAGAAAAGCACATTATGCCAAATTCACAGGTTTAATAATGTTTGTGCATATACAAATTTCTTGGCATGATTTTGGCTTCTTACTTCACGAATCTTACATCCAATAACTCAATTCAAGACATGCTAGTTTCAGAGATTCACAAACACACACACACACACTCCCTCCCTCCCTCCCTCTCTCCCCCCCCCTCTCTCTCTCTCTCTCTCATCTAGTTATACAGTCTCCTAGAAATGTATCATAATCCATGACTCATCCATTGATTTAGAAAGTCTATAATGAACAATTTAGTACCACACATAAACAAACATCCACACATTACTCGCCCCCCCCGCCCCCCAAAAAAAAAAAAAAAAAACTACTTATTTGTGTGCATGTATGAGAACATATCTACATATACACCTAATCATTATTTTAATAAATAAATATAAAAACGGTAACATAAGAAGGAAATTTATATGTCTTACAATGTACTTGTAAAATGACATCTTATAGTTGGGTAAC
This sequence comes from Lygodium microphyllum, assembly GCF_053477565.2. Classification (NCBI taxonomy): domain Eukaryota; kingdom Viridiplantae; phylum Streptophyta; class Polypodiopsida; order Schizaeales; family Lygodiaceae; genus Lygodium; species Lygodium microphyllum. The sequence continues at coordinate 7,775,335 of NC_141161.1, read as the reverse complement.
CGAGTATTTGTAGGCAAATAGATTGGTCAATTTTTGTAACTCTTTTGCTTCACTTCACTAAAGTGTTTTACTTAACCCCTACTCTTGCCATGCAAGCCTTGTGATTAAGTCAGTTTTTTTAATTCTCATAAATTCTATAAAGAGTCATATTGATTTTCTATGACAAAAAATATATATATAAGAAGCCATAGGCGTATCAATTGCTTATGGTGAGTCCGATGTGTTAATAGATTCCCTTTTTAGGCATGATATTTAAATTAGTTTTACATACAAACTAAGTGAAGCATCATGACTAGGCAATTGACTTCATAATCCTGGCCATGTCCTTTCCTCTCAATTCCCCAAGGTCAGATGATACCACCTCGTCCCCTTTCAAGAAATTTCTTTCTGCATGTCGCTGCACAAATATGTTACAAATAATACAATTGTTGAATGTTGATCGTAGTCACTGCTCAAATATGTTACAAATTTTGGGCACTGAATTGCAGAGGAACCCACATATGATATACATAACACGATGTACGATCATTACTAATTACACGATCCCAGGTTCATCGGCTACCCTTCTTGAGCCTCTGCTCAATGATCTCGATGTTAATTGACGTCTGGTCATGCGTGTGACAGGATTCCAGTATGAGGGGGCCTTGGTTGCGATCCTCCACAGCACGCAGATCGCATACAATCCCCCGAAGATGATAAACAGCCCAGCGAACCTGCTCAACTGTAAGTGATCAGGAGCCATGTTGGGTTTGCAGTCCCCATTTTTAACCAGGTACTTATCCTTCAGCTTCTGCAGATCCCCATTTTCAGCCATCTCCAGGATCCCCTCTGATATCTTCTTCGTCAGCAATGGTAAACTCTTGCTCACGGCCTGCAACGAAGATTCATTTTGCTGTCAATATAGCTTTCTGGGACCTCTGTGTATATCAAATGTACACTTTGATGGAGATTTCATGCTTGCTAGAATGAATGCATCTACTGATGTCAAGTGTGGACCCTATTTTGAGAGTTCTCATTTTGGCCAATACAGGAGTGGCAATGGCGCATTGCTGCTGGTCGATTAATCAAACAGGCTGCGCTTACAGGAGAATTCGTGATCGCCTACAGTAGTGGCTATGACAGTACAGTAAGTTGCTGATCACTTATTCAAAGTCAAGCTTGAGCCTGCAATTATAGGAAGAGTGATTTTCACTGCGGTTATATATAAGGGCAGTTAAACAAACAATGTGATCATTTATGGTAGTTACTTCTGATCACTTATTCGAACTAAAGCTTGAGGCTGCACTCAAAGGAGGACTGTTCATCACTTGGTGAAGGCCATCTTGGCGTAACACGGAGTCATATAACGGGCAGTGGCTCTAACATTATATATGATGCTTTGGCAGTCTCTGCCACTGCATTGCATTCATGGTTGTAATGCAGACTTGCTCCATTCTTGAACAGCCTTGGAGAAGTGCTTAATGCAACCTTGTCTCAAACCAGTGCAGTGCCTCTGGCCATGTAATACTTCTTTGAGCCAAAGTTGATTGGGCATGGCTGCCTCCATTAATGAGGCAAATGGATACTCACCTAAGGCATGAGAAATTGCCATGTGGCCAACCGCAAGACATAGACAAAGCCAACACTCATATAGCAAGTTATAAAGGGAGTTCGGCAACTTACAAAGCCAAATCCACCAAAGTAGGCAATCTGATCGCCTGCTTTAGTTAAATCATTGCAGTGCTTCTGCAGTAAAATTTGCACGTAAGGGGTTTCATCGAGAACAGCCGCCACATTACTTTGACCTGATTGTAAAGCTTTCACATAGTCTTCTTGAGAAGCATATGCCTTTAATCTCCGGTGTGGGAAACCCAAGTGCCTTAGATAGTCTCCCACAAATGACCCGCTTTGATAACCAACAAGCTTAGTGCTACTCTTTAGCAGGCCTTCATAGCTTTGAATGGTAGGAAAGAGCTGCTGAGCAGAAAGCTGGGATGCCAAGCTTGCTGTGTAGCTAGAGTAGAAAATTAGCGCAGTGAACAGCCAAGCAACAGTAACGATGCGTCCTGTATGTGTTCTTACATACTCCTCTGCATCAAATATATCTCAGCATTAGTCTCTTGTGATCAGGTCCTGGTTGTAAGAGTAAAAGGAAAAATGGGTGAGACATTGAAGGCTTGAAACGAGTACTTACGCTGAGAAAAAAACACGCACAGTGATGTAAACCTGATCCAAAATTTTCTTTAGAAACAGTATGGGAAGGAGCATACAAATCGTGTGAAATATGTTGTGCAGGTTGCTTCAATCCGAATACATATTTAATTTTACCCTAATAGATACAGTTCAAGATCTGTCTTTGTAAGTTGAATTGCTGAAATTGAAACTAGTTATTCAGTTGTATACTGTGGCTTGATTAAGCTTATATTAATAGTCTGATTAAAAATCAGTTTGAAAATAAGGATTTATAACACACCAATAGGCATTGAGGAGCCGTTGCTTGTGGGAAACCGGGGAGTTTAGAGGAGAATGAACCGAGCGCTGAGCTTCGATTCCTAGGCTGCCATTGAAAGGCGGTTCCATGGTGGTATTCTCATCGACGCCAGTGTGGTCATTGTTGTTGCTATTCTCCTCATTGGGATGAGAAGGCACCTCATGAGGGCTTCCCTCACAAATGCGGCGCGGTTGCATACTATCTGTTCTGCTACAGCTCGTGTTTGATGTTGGTGAACCTCTCATGGTCCTAGAATCAACAGGTTCAGGGTTGGGACGAGATCTGTGCTTGCCATGCCTGGAATCCTTCATGAATTCTGGGTTCTTGTTTTCCAGGATGTAAAGCAGCATCCCAGTGGAAAGGAAGGCACATCCTATTACCAGCCATAGCTGCAATGAGAAGGGATGCAGGAAGTCCCACATGGTGGTGGGCTTCCCATGTGTGAGAGGTACCACCATCACAAGTGAGGACTGAATGTAAGGCAGAGTGAAGTCCACCTTGTCCATTCGATCTCTGTTGATCGTAAGGTCCGCCACAATGATGTCTGCCTCCTGATGATTGGGATCAATTCGATAGCACAGCAAGGTGTTAGAACTAAATCATCAGAGCAATATGTTTAAACATTAAGACATTTAAACAGATGATCCAAACACCTTCGATTTTGAAAGTTGCAGGTTTCCCCCAGTGCTTTTGAACGACACTTCTCAAATGTATAACTAAAATGAAGTTATATTTTGTCAAATTTCAAACTTCCTGGTAGCTGCTCTAAAAACTTCGCAGTTTGGTCGACATAAAACCTTGGTTTTTCGTGAACACCGCACGCAGGCACATATGCATGCGCCTGCACAAGGATGTGTATGCAGCATGTGCACATACACACAAGAAGTTTTGACAGTTGTCTGGGAAAAGGGGTTTTTTTCCCTTCCTTTTTCCATAGAATGTTCAACATCATGAGCTTCTGATGAGCACGCACCACATACCTAGGTAGGTGCGGTTGGTGGCTGCACACCCCCACCGATGTCCGGCAGCCCGATGCCTCCACCCACTAGGTATGGAGTCCTCCCTCATAGTGACTTCTAATGTTGATGTAATTCACAAGGTGTAATTATAATGGGAATTCTGCTAAAATTACCTGTGAAACCCTCCCCCTCCCTGTTTCCCGCGCCCCCCCCCCCCAACAACACACACACACAGAAAAACCACAGACACAGAAACACACATTTTGGGTGAAACCAATGATCCCCTGCTAGGAATTCGTTAGCGCGATGGATAACACCATGATGACTATTACCAGCATCACAAAGATTATATTACAAGCATGGACACAGGCAATTAAAGCAGGGAGAGGCACTGACCCTATTGTGAACCATGTCGACCATGTCATTGTAGCTAGGGGTGGAAAGACCGTCGCCGTGTCCAACAAAATGAAAGGCGGGCCGAGGGTGAACGCGGGACATGGCTTGGAGGAAGACTTGGACACAGAAGCCATCGAAGGTGGTGCTGAGGGCGGGCTTATGATGAGGGGGGCCTGTCCAGTTGACGAACTCCTCGAAGCCGACCTTGTATGGGATCAGGACGCGGAGCGGAGGGCCGGAAGAAGAAGAAGAAGAAGAAGCTGCTGCTGCTACTATTAATGGCGACACTGAGAGACCTGCAAACAGTGACAAGAAGAAGAAGACGATGATGATGACGAAGACGGAGAAGGGCGTCTGCGCCATTTCCCCGACTCCCGACTCCCGACTCCCGAGCTTATTCCGCAGTCGCCTGGTTTTCCAAGCTTTCTAAAAGGAAGTAACGAATGAGAATCAAATTTGACGGCTGTGGTCCCGACACGACACGTCACCTCGGCACGTCACACTCCCATCTAGGTAATCGTCTCAGAACGTCAATTTTACCTCTTGTACAGTGACTGATATCACCAGATTCGCCACGGCGCATGTTCGGCTATTAGTGGGACCCTCAAGGCTCAGAACGTCAGATGTGCCATGCAACCCTTGTCTTCGTTTTCCTTTTGCCTTGCTTTCTACACGCGTTAGTTAGCCTAGAAACGATCCGCAAGTCTGGCAGCGTGCAACCATCCTCAAAGGCCTAAGACTAAAGATGCGGAAGAACAAAGACAAAGTCCATGGGCAACTTGTAGGTTTTGGCTTCTCCTATTCAATTTCAAGGTGAGGATTGCTCGTCAAAACTCACAATCACAAATTTGAATCTTAAACACACCTCTCTCTCTCTCTCTCTCTCTCTCTCGTCTCCCCAAAAGTATGATGGCCCATCACATCACCAAGTCTTTGGATATGTTGTCTACACACATACCTATGAAGGCGAGTAGATAATTAGATTGACCGTGCCCATGATAGACACACATGCGCACGAAATCACCACGCATGCACACACAATTGAGTGTATGTGTACCCACAATATGGTCAACCCATACCTTTGCCACACCATTAGGTTTGGTGCACTTTGCTTGTGAGAAAAGCCATGACCCAATGAAAAAATATATGTTGAGTAAATTACATAGTGCAGATTCTAAAGTGCAAGCCACCTAGTAATGTTATTAAGAAGTAAGAGCGTGGGCTAATTAACCAAAACGATACAACTCTTTATTTGTATTCTTGGTCTTATGTAATTAATGCCTTCACTTTGGGGGTCCACCTTCAATATGTGCCATCATCCATGGATAGTTTGACCGTTGTTAGCTCTAGAGAGGGTGTGCAAGCCTGCCATATTAAGGGAAACACTAAATTTCTATGGACATGTTGTAGAGTCATGATAGTCCACATAACCATGTATACACATGCATATGATGGTGACTAGTTTACTCCTGGGGAGTCTGTCTTATAAAATATGTAAGATACCACGTGAGTTCAAAGAAAATAGTATTTATTTAGTAAAATTTACACGATTATATTTACAAAAGGGATTTTTAAATTATAATTTGGAAAAAAAAACGTAAATTTAGTAAAGTAAAATGGGTCATTGTATGGCCTTATAACATGTAAAGAAAGGGTATATTTTTAATATTGTTTGAATGCGCATTATATGGATGATTTTTAATAGGTGCACCCCCCAAGAGATTACTCTTGTCAATTGCAAACACACATGCACACACATACGTATATACACACAAGCATGTGGAGCTAAGTAGATTTCTTTGGACAGTGATGGACACACATGCACGCATAAGCATGTGTACACACAATGCGTGTTTACATGTGTATATCTTTATCCACATCATGGGCAACCCATGCCTTTGCATGCCTTTGCTACACCATTAGGTTTCTATGGTACACATTGTTTTTGTAAGTGAAGTGGTGACCCGATAGAAAAACACGTTCATTGAATTACACAAGGCCAGCATGCTATTTGGAAGGAGTGTAAAGTGGAAGTTGTCTTTATTACGAAGTATGAGTGTAGGCAAATTGGCAAAATATATTCAACTCTTTTTTTGTATCATTGGTCTTATGTAAGGCTTTCACTTTTGGTGTCCACCTTGGGATGTGCCATGGAAAGTTTTGAATGATATAACTCTAAAGAGGGTGTGCAAGCTGTGCCATGATATACCTATAATATCAAGCTCTTGGTCTTATGAAAAGCTAACATTAGGGTATTGTGTGATGCAAACGAATTTCAAGGAATTATAATGAAGTTATTCTTCAAGTCGAATTGCTTACGATAGTATATAAATTAACATTTGTAATTGATAATTTTAATGAGTCAACCATGCAAAATGATCAAATGTTAGAGCTGCAATCAATCTAGGCATGTCAAACAACTATTTGCTAATAGTGTAGGTCAATCGTTATTTGGTACTCCTTTAGTATTGTTGATGTTAGATCCACTTGACGGTCCACTAAATTCTTTTTACACAACACTCTCTCATCCCCTACCATACACCTATTGTGTATATTTCTAAGACTCGATTTAGAGCCCTCATATCTTCCCATCAAGTATGCTTCATACAGATTTCTATGACCAATTGACATGGTAAGGCCCATAGCATAAGTAGAGTACAAGATAACTTGCTCAGTATATCCAAGAACTACCATCATAGATGCATGTTTACACTTACAAAGATTGGTTATGACCAAAACTATCCTCCACCTCCTTAATTCAACATCCAATTTTCCTGGTGGAACCTTGTCATTTCCTACAGCAACAACCTCCTACTTAAAAGAAAATGTGCCTTGAGTGAGGAGAAAACAAGAAAAAGTTGACAAAGTACAAATGTACATAAAGTACCACAAGATGAGAGGTCATCTCATTCTACACCCATCATCTTCTTGAGGAAGGGAAAAAGGTAAGTAGATCTGCAAGATTTTTATCAATCAAGATCTTAACAAGCTCAACAAATTTGTCCTCTACCACCTCCCTGATGAAGTGATAGCGCATCACAATGTGCTTTGTCTTCACATGGAAGATGTATTCTTGGCCAACTAAATAATACACATAGAATCCAAATACAGTGTAGAAGTAACAATAATACTGAGGTTTGTAACCTTACCACAAGGTCTCCTTACAAGCCTTAATGGTTGCAATATACTTAGCCTTAGTAGTGATAAGGCCATACACTTCTATACCTTAGACATCCAAGAAATACTACCTCCAACAAAAGTGAAGATATAGAAAAGAGGTGGATTTTGTACTCTTTGTATGACTTGAATAATCAAAGTCAATGTAACCCATGATTGTAGTATCTTGGCAACCATAGCAAATTCTCATATATGTGCATGGCCTTTTAGGTACTTTTGATACCCTTGACAATATCTCAATGTTTTTGACTAAGTGTAGATATATAGCCTCGAGGAGGTTACTATATGTATATCCTCTACATCATGTGCATTCAAGGGCTATTTATAAATATCCTTATCCATGAGTTTTTCCTAAATAAAAGATAACCCTTTTCTATTCAATTTGTAAATAACCCCTTTGTATTACACCCTTCTGTATGTAAAAAAATGTATAAACATGGTATTTTAAAAATACCGTATTTTGAACCCATGCAATGCACACATATATTCATGAGTAACTTATATGAGTATATAGCATGCCACAACTCCCATTGAAAATACTATATCAAGGCAAGTGGCTATCATGGTAGATATCAAACTATCCATTGTGGATACATAAGGGAACTTGGTCATCTTAGCCTTCTACTCATGTGATTGGGCACAGTTAGCCTGACTGACCCTCACATGAAAAGGTAAAGGACAACCAATATGCTTAGCATTTTATATATGAAATCACTCAAACATCTTCTATATGTACATCTACTATGATTGATAAAGGAACCCCTTAGAGAAACCACGCATGATGCACATACTAAGAAATGTGAGGCTTGCTCCATGTCCTTCATCTCAAAGCTCTTCTTAAGCTGAGTCTTCAATGCATCCACTCATCATCATCATGATATCTCCTTGAAATCAACATAAAGTACAAAGATAATAAGGTTGTCTCATCAGGAGCCTTCTTCATATAAATACATAAATCCATGTCACTGTGAGTATATCCTTGGGAATGCATGAAAGCATAAAACTTATGTTGTCATTCTAGCTTAAAGCCATAAAGGCTCTTTCTCAACTTGCACACTACATGCTCCCTATCCTTTTCCATAAAGCCATTAGGGTGTTGCATATAGATATCCTCATACAAGTCCACATGCAAAAACGTTGTTGTTATATCCATCTGATAAAGATCCAAATCTAACTATGCAACCAAGGCCAAAAACCAAATGTAGGGTAGTCATTTTGTGATTACAAGAGAAAGACTTCATCAAAGTCAATACTATGCACCTGCTTAAAACTCGTAGCAACTAATCTAGTCTTGTATATTGGCTTGGGGCATCTAGGGGTACTCTTCAACTTGCACATCCACTTATATGGTAATGCATGTTTTTCACTAGTAGGCAAAGGAACTAAATCCCATGTATGATTTTTCTATAGTGAATCAAACTCAAAATACATGGCCCTCTTCCAAAAGTGGCTAGCATCTTTATGTATGGCCTCCTAATAAGTAAGGGACTTATTAGAATCTATCATCATAAGATAGTCCATGAAGGGTGCAAACTGATCAAACTGATGTCTATCTCTAGTAGATCGTCTCAAAATGGGCTATGGGACATATACATCCTATTCAATATCATGATCATGGACCACTAGAATATCAATTGTAGACTTTCTAGCTAGCTGTATGTGGTAACAAGAGGCTCCTCTTGAAAGACCACCTTGTGTACGTCAACTACTTGCTCAAGCTACTTATGCAACTTCTCCTCATGGAAAAAAATATCATGGTTGTGGATAACCTTACAAGCCTGCGAATCCCATAGGTGAGTTAGTACATCCTCTTTACCAAGAAAGATGGATTTCATTGACTTAAGATCCAGATTATTGCATTTTTCCTTGGGTACATGATGGTAAAGAGGTTCAAATCTAAAGACTCTAAGATATTCATATGAGGGATTTTTTTGATACTATGCCTCCTTTGCATCTTGACAACCAATATCAATGCATAGGGGATCTATTTATCAAATATATGGTAGTAGAAATTGCATCAGCCCAAAAATATTATAGTAAGCCTATCTGACTAAGCATACTTTTGACTCATTTCTAAATGTGGTGCGCAGATCGGACGCAGTATGCTCACGTAGTGAATCCCGGAAGGTCCCCAAAAACAATGAACTCTACCTTTTTGCACAAAAAACAATGTAAAAGCATGAACGACAAGAAGCAAGAGACCAATTGGGTTCAATCTCCCCCCATGCCTTGTGTGAGTGCTTCACAAAGCATGTATTTTATGTATATTTCCATCTTCATGCTCAATAATAGCCCAATTTACAAAAATATGACAAGCTTTTAGCTTTTGAGTTTGCCATTCTACAAAAATAGGAAATAAAGCTAATAGACGGTGCCCATAGAGTCTGGCACGCCCAATCTCAATGTCCAAATAGAAATAACATATCCGTGCGCATAGGCGCATACAAAATAATAATCAATAATCGATGTCTCAATAGACATAACAAAATATACGCGTAGCGCCTATCAAAATATAATCCAAAGGTCGAATACTCGCTAGACTCCAATGCTTTCCTCCGCCACTGCTGCTATCTCTACACATCAACTGAAGCATTCATAATCATTAGTAAAATAATACAATTAAACCGACAAAAGTGAATACCTAGCAGTCTTCAGCTACATAAATAAATCAACTGGTTAGAAATAAATCCTAACCTTAATTTATTACGAGTGCGCACTCTAAACTCATAAACGTTTATTAATTTAATATGCATTTTGCGGAATCACCCGCTATGGAATCACCCATGTACACACTAAATTAATGAAACGCTCGAAAAGGACAGGCGTCCCCATCAACTTCTCGCACAAAGAATCCTCTTTGTGTATGAGCCCCGGTCATCTAAGTTTACGGAATCCACCGTAAAACCTCACGGAATCCACCGTGGAATATGCCTCCTGGCATCATACCCCCGGGGTGGGATAGCAATTGACCTCAATTGCTATTAGCTCAATGTGGAGCTAACAGAGTGGGGAAAGCATTTAAGTCTCTAGCGTGCATCCATTGTGCTTCCTCTACAAGATGGTTCTTAAATTTTACTAGATATCTAGAATACCTTCGGCCAGTTCTAGTGGTCATGTAGTCAGTGTCTATGATGGCTTCTGGTTCAAGTATTTCAGTCTCTTCCTCTAATAAAGGTGGGTTTTCATAAACAGGGTGGATAGGTAATTGGCCTCTAAATGGTCTCAATAAACTAATGTGAAATGTATTGTGAATTTTCCAATGAGATGGCAATTCTAACTTGAATGCATTATCATTAATCTTATGAATAATTCTAAATGGTCCATAGAATCTAGGAGCTAATTTGACAACTGGATGTCTATCTACACTTTGCAGTCTACGTTTTTCTATTCTAAGCCAAACATAATCATCAACTTTGAAATTCATGGCTTGTCTTTTCTTGTTGGCTTGTTTGGTATATGATTGTTGGGCTTTAGCAATCATATCCTTAACCTCATCAAAAATATTGTTATGTATACTAGCAATATCATCAGCACTCTGAATTCTATTAGACAAAGATGCAACAGGTGTAGATAATCTATATCCATAAATGACTTCAAAAGGTGCTTTCTTTGTAGATGTGTGCGGTGTATTGTTGTATGCAAACTGTAATAAATGCAAGTGAGTATCCCATGTCTGAGATTTAGAGATAATATATGCACGTAAAAGATCTAGAATGGTACTATTGGTGGCTTCTATTTGTCCATTTGTTTCTGGATGAAATGCAAATGAGAAATCAATCTTTGTGCCTAGATTTGCAAACAGTGTAATCCAAAAATTGTTACAAAATCTAGAATCACGATCTGAAATAATCACTTTTGGCAATCCATGGTTAGTAAAAACAGTTTTCAAAAATAACTGTGCTGCTTGTGATGCTGTTAAAGTTTTATTACATGGAATGAAATATGCTTGTTTACTAAATCTATCTACAATTGTCCAAATCATGTCATGGTTAGATTTAGTATTTGGTAAACCAGTAATGAAATCCATAGAAATATGTTCCCAAGGTTTAGATGGAATAGACAAAGGCATTAGTAATCCATACTGTTTACCATGATGTCTCTTTATTCTTTGACAAATCAAACATTCAGAAACGAAATAAGATACATCTGCATCCATATGCGGCCAATAAAAATCTTTAGTTAACATGCGTAATGTAGATATGATACCTCTGTGACCTTGATATGGGGGACAATGAATTTCATTCAAAACAAAAGATCGGAATGGAATAGTAACACACAGTCTCTTTTCAAAAAACATAAATCCATCATTATATGACAATGAATCAACAGGAATGAAATTATTTTGAACTAATTTTTGCCAATCAGAATGAAAAGTAATATCCTGGTGATATGTATCTTTCATAGCAATCAAAGAATCAAAAGATATGATAGAAATATTATGAATTGCAGGTCTTCTACTCAATGCATCAGCAACTACATTTTCTTTTCCAGGTTGGTATTGAATGATAGGATGACTAAGACATCTATGAGTTAATACTTAAATGAATGAGCTAATCAAGATCTAATCAGCCCAGAAGCCCTTTCAGAGCATCAACGCATCATCCTAGCATTGCAAACACTTCCCATAACCATCCATAGAGCATAAACCAATCAAATGCTTCTTGTCCAAACCAAAACTATTCTATTTTGTGCAAATTTGAAAAAAAAACTACACAAAATCACCTCTATCTCTATGAGTACTTAGATATGTAGCTCTTGTCACGCTCTTTGTTTGTAGTTCTTAGATATGTAGCTTTCATCACGCTCTTTATTTGTAGATCTATGAGTACTTAGATATGAATCCAAAATTGCAAAAATTATAGCATAAATATAAAAGTGATCTCAAGCTACAATAACTATCCATGACTTGTGCAATATGCTCTATATCTACTCAAAATGGATAGCGTGGCTTCTTCTTAGCTCAATAACCACTCAAAAAGGCTCAAATAAGCCTTGGAAAGCTCCTTGATAAGCTCAGAAAAGGAAACACTCAATGCATACATGCCTTGGGAATGAAGAAAAAATGGCTACTATAAAATCCTGAGCCGAAGCTTTGAATCTAGATTGAAGCAAAGAATGAAGAAGCTCCTTAGATGCCTACTTTATACCACTTGAAAGGTGGGACCTAAGTGGAAGCACACAAGCGAAAGCAAGATCAAGGCAAGAACTATGGCTGATGGAGCAAGAGAGCAAGCGAGAGAGATACATTAAGTGGGAACTCCTACTATCACAATGTGTGATCGACCTTTCCTTATTCAATAGTCACTAAAAAAATTAAGCATAAAGTGATAGTGATGGATGATTTTATAGGTTGTTGTTCCACAGAAGCACCAATGCTTAGCATGTTCAAGTTGGATAGGAAAACATGAAGTGTCAATGCTTGCACATTGATGTTGCAAGTCCACAAAAGCACCAATGTCTTGTTAAAGGTTGGAATGGCCAAAGGATTATCCATTACATAGCCAGCTTCTCAAGGCTACCCCCTTCATAGCTAAAATGAATCAAAATGTGCATAATAGAGTTCTCATGCTAGGCAAGTTTCACAACCTAATTAACTGTTCAACTCATCAACAATCATTCAAAGAAGATGCCAATGCAAATTGAAATATCAACAAGCACATCCAATTTATTGTTGGATGATCACTAGGCATAAGCAATAGTATGATGGTGTGCTAGCATTTGGCATCTCAAATGCAGGAGTCCTACTATACACACTATTAGCATATACTTTATGATGGTGAAGTAGTGCTTGGCATGTTTGGGTAGATGCAAAACTACTAACTTCTTGTGGTATAATCTAGGAAGTTATTACAATTGGATGCTACAAAAAATTAAAAATTGTGGGGCATTGCTACTATTTGGCTATTTTGCTACTACTTGCATGTATGGTGCACCAATGCTTTGGCAAATTCATGGGTATGTCCACATTGTGAAGTATCAATCCTTGACATTTAATGGCACATAATATAATAAAGTTTTTTGAAATTTCTTCATATTATTGCATACAAAGAAATTACTACGAAGCATAGACCATCATATTTTTGTGACATTTCAATAGAATTGCAATTGCGGTTTTGCAAAGTCCATGTGCTTATATATAGAAAGCACCAGTGATGCTTGGCACACAATTAGAAGTGGTGTAGTGCTTATTTGGTACCTCAAAGTAGCAGTGACAATAGTGAATGTATGGTTGCAATAGAGCTCCATAGTTGATGTAGTGGGCTTTGGTAGTTGCATGAAGAGTAAGATTCAATTGCATGTAAACAATAACCATGACTACCTAGAAGGACCACAAAAGAGACATGATACCCAAGGGAGATGGGGAAACCCTAACCCTAATTTTCATGTATTTAAAGGATGAGAAAGAGTAGAATAGGCTATTTATCTATGTACAAAATTTTGTACTTTCCTTCTTGCTTTTCATTGTGAGATCAGAGCAAGAGATTTCAGAGTGACTCCTAAAATCATGCATCCCTAGTCATGATTATATCCTAAGTGAATCATGATGGATAGATTTTAATGCCAACTCAAGGAATCCTTGAATTACAACCAAAGAGACTACTAGAAGTTAGGAAGAAGGCCCATAGAAACCAAAGTCTTCATAAATTCCTTGTGCAATGGATAGATTTTCCAAAAGAAGATGCAACATGGATTAATAAGGAGTCCATCCTCTAGGAAGACCATTCCAAGTTTTTTATGAGATGAGGATATCTCAATTTTCATAAGGACAATAGAATGTATTATACCAGGTTCTCTCTAAGCTATGTGCCAATTCTTCTAATATACATTTCTCTATCAAGTTACTTTTGAAAAATCTTGAAATTTTTCAATGCTTATGCTCCAAATATTTAAGTGGCATTGATGAAAAAATTATCTAAGACTTGCCATGATGTCGAAGGGTTTCCGAAAACAAATTCACATCCACAGAGGACCTTGACGAATTTCAAGAGAGAAGATCAATCAAGCGAATAAGCAAGATGAGAAAATGATGCCAAGACTCTGTTTTATTTCTGCCAATAACAAATACAAGGTACAAGAAGAAGAAATCCGAGCGACCTCTAGGCATATATAGTAACTAATCCCGAGCTTTTCCAATTGCTTTTCTTGTACCGGAGTGTGCTGCACAAATCAATCAGAATGCTTCTGGAGATTGTCTCTTATCCAATTCTACAATTGGTGACAATTGCTTTACCCTGACACAAGCCATTTTTAGCAGAGTGTGCCTAGCCATGTTCTCTAAGCTATTGAATTAGCTTCAACGATAAAGATCTCACTGTGCTTTCATAACCATTCACTATGGAGCACAAGAAGACCAACTAAGGTCCAAGCAGAGTCTTAACTATAGGTAGAGGAATAGCAGCAGCTTCGTGTATAGAGTGCCTTCATGTTAGAGATAATTAGCTTTCATTATTTTACTCCCACAGACCAGTGCAAATCTCGGGCATCAATGGCAGTTAGCAGTTTAGCTACACATCTCAGAAGACTCTTGAATCAGTAGCACTCCGACTAAATAGGCTTTCACATGCTTGTTATCTCACGATCATGAAATACATGTTCTTCTATAGCTATATCAACTCGTCAACCTTCTTCTCCTTCTCTGGCTATTCCCTGCGTATGTTTTTTTTTGGGTCCTTGATCTCCTCTAGATTGATCAGATGGCCTAACTTCAGTGATTGCAGTGACTTAAGCACCTGTCATCAGTGCTGAATTTAGAGCTTCTCCTCCTAGTGTTAATGGCGTTCATGCTTTTGGTTTCAGTGAACAAACAATAACTGATACATCTCCATCGCCACCTCAAATCTTAAATTTCCCATCTGATGTATTCTAGGGCCCTGCTGCTGTTTCAGCAAATTGAGTGCTGTATCATAATAAGGGAGTTCTTCTCCAACTCTGCCTTCCCCTACTGTAGTCATCCTCAAATGTAATATGGTGTTGGATCTTTTCTTCCCTGCGGAGTTTTTCTGGTGTGGCTTTTTAGCATACAACACGCAATTGTCTCCAGCAAGCATTATGCTTTTTTTTCTGCAAGTCGTCGTCGCTGCTTTTCTCCCTCTATTGT
The DNA here is from genome assembly GCF_053477565.2 of Lygodium microphyllum. Taxonomy (NCBI): domain Eukaryota; kingdom Viridiplantae; phylum Streptophyta; class Polypodiopsida; order Schizaeales; family Lygodiaceae; genus Lygodium; species Lygodium microphyllum. Next base: position 7,760,235 of record NC_141161.1, on the reverse strand, counting down.
TGCCAACACGATAGAGTTCAGACTTAAAACATAAATATCTCCCTCTCTGTCTTGAAAATTCTTTTTGGTTGAACCTTGCATATGAATAGATCTCACAAGTGGTTTTCTACAAGATAGGCAGAGGCTCTTTTCCAGACTTGACCGAATTCCGGGATGAACCATTACCCAATATAGAATCAGAATTAACCAAATGAACTGCATCAGAATCTTTTGTTGGCATGCCAAACATCAAATTCTTGACCAGGAAGGTGCATCGTAAGTTGATTGCAGAATTTTTGGATTCAAAAGTCTTCTTCAACAGGAGTTAAATCAATGGGAAAATTTTGCTTTCCCTTGGTAACTTTTGCAATAGCAATGAACTCGTCCAGCAAACCTTTCAGATTCCTCAAAGGCCATTGTGTTGGACCATCAACAGGAGCATTCAAAGGGTTGTCATGTACCTCCATGAAGATGCCATCCACGCCAACATCAACACCATCGAGCTCCAGGAGTTGGTCACAGAGTTCCAAAATACTGCGAAGGAAGATTCTAAACAGTAGATCGCTGCTCATCTTGCAAACTTTGCATATGATCCTTTCAACTACGAGTATTTTAGTGAACTTCATATTATAGATCTCTTTTTGTAGCTGCCAGTTCCATCTTTCTTGCTTCATTCTGTGCCCCCTTCTCACCCCTATTTATGATAGCAGTTGCTGCCTCCCTAGCTTCATTTAGATGTGTCTTAAGCATGTCTATAGGATGACAACACTCAAAATGTCTGAAGGTACAAGCAAACGAAAGAGCTTCTAGGCGTTTACCATCATTAATTAGCCTTTCAATCACCTCTGGAGCCTTGGACATCCATATGCTCCTTGGCATCTTTTACAAACCTTATTTTCACAATGGCTTTCATTTGAAATAAATCATGTTGATGTGCTCTCTCCTGTTCATCATTATGTTGCCCACCTCCATGGGGTCTGTAGGTGTGCTTTTGGGTGAACATCAAATCATCTACTAAACAGTGAGGTTTGATCTCCAGCCCACACAAAACAAAATGCAAACACAACGACTAAGTATGCACAAAGTAACAAATGTCATACACACAAACTTTTTGGTGGATTCCACACCTCGAATGCGTAACAGCACGACATCCACCCTCTCTGATTCTGCGCATCCTCCGGATGGGCCAACTACCCATGATCATTGTCATCAAGATCCACATACAGATCAATCTCTTCATTGTCTATTTCTGGTATATCAGCAAGGTTATCTGTCATATCATCTGTCTCTTCTACTGGAGTTTCTTCTCGTTGCTCTTCTCTTGCAAATTCTTCCAATGCATAATCCTCATCATCTCTTTTCTTGAAAATCTTGATTCTTTTTCCTGCAATGGGCACTCTAAGCACTGTCCCATCCAATTCTGTCAGCGCATATGTTGCATTGTCAAAGACATGTCTGACTATGTACGGCCCAAACCATCTTTTCACCATCTTTCAAAGTGCAGTATGCTGATTTTCAAGGCTGCTATCAAAAACTAATACCCAGTCTCCCTCTTCTATTGCTCTAGGCTGCAAGTGATGCCTACTGTCAAACCTGTCCTTATTTCTAAGTATAGCAACCTTCAACTTGTCAATAGCTAGCTGAATATCCTTTGGTCTTCTCTCTAACTGTCGGATCCAAAGAGCTAAGATCTCCTCTCTTGTCAAATCCTCCTGCCAAGGTAAAACTAACCAAGTCAAAGCACAAGTCTCAGTCGGCATAAACAGTTTCTGACCATACATCAACTCTGTGGGCATATATCCTGTGGTAACACTGTGAGTCGTACGATCAGCCCACAAAGCAAATGGTAGAAGTCTCGGCCATTCTCCTATCCGTCCTCTGCATGCTTTGGCTAATGCTTTCACTATCGGTAGATGCCCTCTTTCACTCTTTCCATTTCCCTCTGGATTGTATGCTGTGGTTAGAGCCAACGTGATTCCTAGTTGAGAGAAAAACTCCCTAGCTTCATCTTCATCTAATTCATTACGATCTGTAGTGATCTTACCCGCACAGCCATACCTGCAGAAAATTTCTTCCAATAAGAACTTACACATTGCACTAGTGGTCTTCGTTCTCAGAGGTCTACCCTCAACATGATTGGTAAGATCCTCTCTGGCCAATACAATATATCTCATCTGCCATAGACCTATCAGCATAGTAACCAAGTCAAATACCCACTTATAATGAATGCATAGCGGATAGGTCGGATGAAGCTCATCTTGATGACGCACTATGGAATACATCTGACAGTCTCTACAAAGCAAGAAACATCTCTGTACATGCCTTTCCACCAATATTTTTCCTTGATTTTCTCATAAGTAGCCCACACTCCTCTATGACCAGCCCAAGGACTCTCATGAAACTCTCTCATCACCTGTAATTGGGTCTCTTTATTGCAGACAACCCGCAAGGGTAATCCACCTCTTTTCTTCGGGTGCTTCCAAAGAAATCCGTCCTTGAGAAAATAACCATAGGCTTTTCTTATGATCTTCTTGAACTCTTCATTTGTCCATTCATCTCTTTTTCTTAGTGTACTAAGGTACTTGCCAATCTGCAACCAATCTCCAACATAGAGTTCTTCTATGAAAGCCACAATATCATAGACATGGCAAACATGATCAACCATAACGGCTAAAATTTCTGCATCATCCTCTTCTGCAAGTAGTGTCTCCTCATCATCATATCTGGCTCTAGACAGCATATCCGCCCTTGGATTATCCTTCCTTAAATTCTGGATTTAATGACTTGATGTATGTGATCCATCTCAACATAGCTATATCCGGAGTAGAGCAACTTGTAATCATACCTATCAATGGCAAGCAATCTGTCTCTACCAAAAGTGGGGCTCCAATAAAATACTCCTTGTCACATTTGAGAGCCGTAACAATTCCAAGTAATTCCATCTTAATTTGCGGATACCTCCTTTGTCTCTCGTTTAGGACTTTCGCAATCGAATAGCGTACATGTTTCCATTTTCATCATCTTGACCCATAGCCCAACCAATTGGACTAGTGTCAACTGTCAATACAATAGGCCTTTTGCAATTATAATCCCCTTCCTGAGTGTAGGAGCAATCTGCAATACCTTCTTCAATTTCCTCATGGCTCTAGTGTGGCTCTCATCCCAATAAAATTTCTGCTCCTTTCGAAGCAGCTGATATAAACAATCTACTATGTGTTCAAAATGGGATATCCAAATCATGTAAAACACACATGCTCCAATGAATCTCCGTATCTCTGAAGTGGTAGAACAATACTCTGTAATCTTTCCTATAGTATCCACCTTCGCAGGTGAAGGTTTCCTGCTATAATACCCACACATATGTCCAACAATGACAACCTCATTTACTCCAAAAACAGATTTGTGTCCTGATAGTGTCAAGTTCACTTCTTCTAACCTGGCCAAAATCTTTTCACAAGCTGCAATATGATCAGCCACAAAGTATCTGCATCCCTACTCATTTAGACTCTCATTCTTCTCTTCTTTTGCACACCCCTTAATGGGCACATCATCCAAGAAAGGCATGGTAAGCTGAGGTATATACTCACGGAGGATCTTATGCATGGCATTCATCATATGCGCAACAAAATTAGTGGCACCTTGAGGCAAGGTACACATCCTAACAAGCCCAATAGAAGTTCTCATAGTGGTTAGGTCCCTGCTTTCCAAGGCCAGCTGAAACTGATCATATCCTGAATACGAGTCACCTAAAGAATAGATGGCACATCCAACAAATGCTTCTGCAAACTCATCCACAACTGGACCTATACCAACATTCCTGATAGTAACTCTGTTTACTGGTTGCATGTCCTGTATAAATTGGAGAGTACCATTCTTCTTTGGAACTGTAAACCACATATTTGAGTATGGTGCAGATGACGGCTCTAGGATTCCCATCTTGATTTTCTCATTCAACAAGTCAACTAGCTTTGCGAGGTGTGCCCTAGGCACTCGAATAGGTTGGAGGTTCCTTGGAATATGAGAAATAGTAAAGATCACCATAGGGTCAACAATATCCGGATTCACACATCCAATCTCATACGAGAAAAAAGCAAACCCCCTTCCATGTCACTCAAGCATATCCTGAAAGCAGTGCTTCTCTGAGGGTAACAAGAAATCACCATTTCCAGTTTTTAATTCAGCAAGAGTCTCTACTGAAAATTTATGGCCTATATGCTCTGGATTCCTCAAAGTTGGCTGCTTGGCAGCCCTGTCTATTTGCTGATCACTGTCAGGTGGAAGTGGTCCAAGTACCGACTTCACCTTCTTATCCACAGTCTTGTATTTCATGTCAACCCTGGCTTCATTATGATCCTCTGCATTACTCAAATCTTGCTGTAAATCAACAATTCTGCCCTCAGGTGGGGCTGAATATCCTGAGCCCTCTACTCTATGGACTGCATAGGAATAGCCCTAAACTTTGGATGCCAAAATATTTCAGCAGTAAACTCTGTTGGTTGAAAGTTTTCAGCCCTCTGTGTCTTTGTAGGCTGATCATAATCAGCCAGAAACCCTGCTTGCTGAATTTCTTCATCTCTCAATACTTTTTTCTGAGTCACCTCAGCCTCTGACTCTATCTGTGACACAAAATCTGAAATTTCATGAAACATGTCTAGGGAGTGTACTGATACATTACTGAGACAACTCTGCTTATTAGCTTTCAGTATAACCATACTATCATACATCCCATCTATATGCTCGTCATCCTCTAAAATACCTGCTTTTTTCAAATCTTTCTCCTTCCTTCATATGTATTGCCTGGCAGCTCTAGGCAACTTAGAAATCTTTTGATAACTCATCAAACTATTTGCTGAAATTCCAACAAAATTGGAGGAGAAAACACTGCTGCCAGGAGGCGAGAACTCCAATCTCCTCTGCTCTGTACCACCATCGTCTCGTGGAACAATGGTACCTAATGAAAACCCAAATCCCTCATAGTGGGCAAAGTCGCATCTCGAAGAGTATCCCTTTTTCTAGCATGATTTACACACACAGTCATAAACTGGACTGCTCTCATACCATCTTTACTGCGAATCCATGCATAAGCAGATCCATCATCCATTACTTTCGTCTCCATGCGCATCTCTATGATGAATGGCTGTCCTAGGATTATGGGGTAAGAGCATAAATCCTACACAAAGAAATGGAAATCCTCCTCTACATCTCCAATAGAAATCCTGACACTAGGATAGGCAGCATACAAATCACCTACAGTGTTGTTGGCGGCTCTCATACGCCACCCATGCTCTGCATCCATAGGCCATCTATTACTTTCATAAACTCCACGAACTATGAGATTAATCTCTGAATCATGATCCACCAAAGCAACATAAGGCACCTGTTTCTCTCCAATTTTTACCATTGTTTCTGTAGTTGCCCTAGCCCAATGACTCCGCAAAAAGTGATTGTGTGGTACGAAGATAGGCTCATTAGTTTCAGCATAATGCATAGGCTGTTGAACCCTCTTCTCTGTCTGCAGAAAAATAGAAGCATTCTCCACCATAACCTCATCCTCATCCTCATCCAATTCCCCAATCAAAACTCCCTGTGTATCAGTATAGTGGGCAATGTATGTCTTTTCCTCTTCAGGACTTCTTGGAATTGATCTTGAAACTCTCTTTTCGAGATGCCCAAAACCTCAGAAATAGTAAAACTCACCTCACTGCCAAGTATCTTATCATTAAAGATTTTCTTCATGTCCGTAGATATCTCAATATCAGACATTAATCTAAATCTTGGCTGCTTTCTCTGTCTAGGTTCCTGCCTCTTTTCTTTCTTTTGAGCATCCTCCATTTGTCATTCTGGCCCTGGTCTCAAAGACGGCCCTGCAGTAGGTGGAGTAACAAACTCACCCCCTCTAGTTTTTTTAGCTGCATTTGGATTCTCTTCATCTCTCTTATGCTTCTCCTCAACAAATACATCTGCTCCCTGAGACTTAGCCAAGTAGGCATAAATAGTGTACCTATCAACAGGCGAATCCCAACCTGTCTTAGATCTGATGCTAGAACCTTCACTAGTCAAAACAGTCTGCTGGATTTTCCCCTTGTTTGCCATCTTTATAGCATAGTTCCATAATGATGAACGACTCTGTGAACCTTTCTCAATCTAGAATCCATATGCAGAAGAATCTCCTCTAGCTGCCACATAAGAAGTACGCGCAGCCATATCATCTACTAATTTCTTCATTCCGCCTTTTCCAAAATTGGTAGCAAGCGGAGCTCCTGTTTCAGTCAACCAGATCTTGCCATCTTGTACCCAAAATACCAAATTCTTCCTCCTTGCATCTTGAAAAGATTCGCAATCCCTGCAATGTTGATGGTCCGTACTATCACACCAAATACATCTTCGATCTCTCGTAGGTGTACTAGGAGCACTCCTAGGTGCATTAGGAGCACTAGAAGAAATAGTAGGCGCAGTCGAGGCAAACTACTCTTTTAATTTTCCCACCAATTCTACTTTAATTGACTCCAGTGTCAAATCCGTTATGCCTTTGATTATGTCATCAAGAGAGGAAGGAGCCGAAGGAGCCGATGGTTTTGGAGCAGAAGGAGCCGGCATCGGTCTTGGAACAAGAGAAACAGGAGGATTAGAAATAGTAGGCACTGGCATAGGCCAAGTAACTGGCTTAGGAAGAGAAGAAATGACAGGGGTAGAAGCAGACATAGGAGCAGAAGACGGCATCGGTGTCATAGATCCATTCTGTAGGCTGGTCTTCCATATCCGCCTCTTGGTCAAAGTCGAGACCGCATCCTGGGCATCTTGCCAATCTGTTTTAAGACCCATAGGCTTCATGCAATCCTTAAGAAGCTCTCCTAATTCTTCTTGAAGAGCAGGATCTGCAGCTTGCAAGAAAAGCTCAACTTTCTCAATATCCAATGCTCTTTGTTCAATGGCATTAAGCTGACTATACCTCTCTTCAAATTCTCGTATCAATTCTGAAGCGGCTAGACCTTTGTTTGGCATGTATACCCACTCTCAGAATGACCATCATGTAGCCATCCCAAAGTTCTCAAGAAAATACTCCTCTTTCAAGGCCTTCTTAAAATCTTGCCAATGCGAATGTTGAAGGAAAAGATCAGTCACTTTTATCTTCAAGGCGAATGTGACAAGGCGAAGAAAATATTTACTCATAAGTCCTATCGGTACTCTAAAAAATCCCATCTTAATCTCATATATCTTCAAATAAGCCGATACATTACGGTCATCAAATAGCTTATTTTCATTTTCAACTGCTTCAATCGCCTTAGTCACGTTGATTGCATTCTCTTGCTCCGAATATAGTTGCCTTTGTTGAGACAACTGTTGTTGATGTAACTACTGCTACTGCTGCCTATATAATTGTGTTTGTTGATTTTGAAGTTGCATATACATAGACATATTCTGTAAAATCTGCTTTAAATCATCTGTTGAAGTACTTGAAGCAGAAGTCAATGATGGAGTCGAAGTAGAGGACAAAGCAGGAATCATAGAAGGGGCTGAAAGTGATGCTGAAGTGTCTCCCATCCTATTTTTTTTTTAAAAATACGACGCTTTCACGTCGGGTTCACCAAAGATGTTGAAGGGTTTTCGAAAACAAAGTCACGTCCACAGAGGACCTTAACGAATTTCAAGATACAAGATCAATCAAGCGAATAAGAAAGATGAGAAAATGATGCCAAGACTCTGTTTTATTTCTGTCAATAACAAATACAAGGTACAAGAAGAAGACACCCAAGCAGCCTCTGGGCATATACAGTAACTAATCCCGAGCTTTTCCAATTGCTTTTCTTGTACCGCAGTGTGCTGCACAAATCAATCAGAATGCTTCTGGAGATTGTCTCTTATCCAATTCTACAATTGGTGACGATTGCTTTAGCCTGACACAGGCCATTTTCAGCAGAGTGTGCCTGACCCTATTCTCTAAGCTGTTGAATTAGCTTCAACGATAAAGATCTCCCTATGCTTTCATAACCATTCACTGTGGTGCACAAGAAGACCAAGTAAGGTCCAAGCAGAGTCTTAACTAGAGGAATAGCAGTAGCTTCATGTATAGAGTGCCTTCATGTCAGAGATAATTAGCTTTCATTATTTTACTCCCACAGACCAGTGCAAATCTCGGGCATCAATGGCAGTCAGCAGTTTAGCTACACATCTCAGAAGACTCTTGAATCAGTAGCACTCTGACTGAATAGGCTTTCACATGCTTGTTATCTCACGGTCATGAAATACATGTTCTTCTGTAGCTATATCAACTCCTCAACCTTCTTCTCCTTCTCTGGCTATTCCCTGTGTACGTATTTTTTGGGTCCTCGATCTCCTCCAGATTGATCAGATGGCCTAACTTTAGTGATTGCAGTGACTTAAGCACCTGTCATCAGTGCTGAATTCAGAACTTCTCCTCCTAGTGTTAATGGCGTTCATGCTTTTGGTCTCAGTGAACAAACAATAACTGATACATCTCCACCGCCACCTCAAATATTAAATTTCCAATCTGATGTATTTTGGGGCCCTGCTACTGGTTCAACAAATTGAGTGTTGTGTCATAATAAGGGAGTTCTTCTTCCAACTCTGCCTTCCCCTACTGTAGTCATCCTCACATGTAATATGGTGTTGGAGCTTTTCTTCCCATCGGAGTTTTTCTGGTGTGGCTTTTTAGCATACAACATGCAATTGTCTCCAGCAAGCATTATGGTTTTTTTTCGGCCAGTCGTCTGCTGCTTTTCTCCCTCTATTGTTGCCAACACGATAGAGTTCACACGTAAAACATAAATATCTCCTTCTCTGTCCTGAAAATTCTTTTTGGTTGAACCTTGCATATAAATAGATCTCACAGGTGGTTTTCTTCGATTTTCTACAAGATAGGCAAAGGCTCTTTTGCAGACTTGACCGAATTCTGGGATGAACCATTACCCAATACAGAATCAGAATTAACCAAATGAACTGCATCAGAATCTTTTGCTGGCATCCCAAACACCAAATTCTTGACCAGGAAGGTGCATTGTAAGTTGATTGCAGAATTTTTGGATTCAAAAGTCTTCTTCAACAGGAGTCAAATCAATGGGAAAATTTTGTTTTCCCTTGGTAACTTTCGCAATAGCAATGAACTCCTCCAACAAACCTTTCAGATTCCTCAAAGGCTATTGTGTTGGACCATCAACAGGAGCATTCAAAGGGTTGTCATGTACCTCCATGAAGATGCCATCCACGCCAACATCAACACCATCCAGCTCCAGGAGTTGGTCACAGAGTTCCAAAATACTGCGAAGGAAGATTCTAAACAGCAAATCACTGCTCATCTTGCAAACTTTGCATATTATGATCCTTTCAACTACAAGTATTTTAATGAACTTCATATTATAGACCTCTTTTTGTAGCTACCAGTTCCATATTTCTGGCTTCATTCTGTGCACCCTTCTCACCCCTATTTATGATAGCAGTTGCTGCCTCCCTAGCTTCATTTAGATGTGCCTTAAGCAGGTCTATAGGATGACAACACTCAAAATGTCTGAAGGTACAAGCAAACGAAAGAGCTTCTAGACGTTTACCATCATTAATTAGCCTTTCAATCACCTCTGGAGCCTTGGACATCCATATGCTGCTTGGCATCTTTTACAAACCTTATTTTCACAATGGCTTTCATTTGAAATAAATCATGTTGATGTGCTCTCTCTTGTTCATCATTATGCTGCCCACCTCCATGGGGTCTGTAGGTGTGCTTTTGGGTGAACATCAAATCATCTACTAAACAGTGAGGTTTGATCTCCAGCCCACGCAAAACAAAATGCAAACACAACGAGTAAGTATGCACAAAGTAACAAATGTCACACACACAAACTTTTTGGTGGATTTCACACCTCGAATGCGTAGTAGCACGACATCATTCAAACTATATGAAGCATGCCTTTGATTTGATTTATCCGAGAAACAAAATCCTCTAATGTGTAGGAACTAAGACATAGCCTACATAATTAATAAAGTGAAAACAAAAGGCTCCTAAGGTTTAATGGCTACATGGGGACTAAGGGGAGTATTGGAGGGTATGAGGTGACCAAAAACAACCACCAAAATGGAGGGTATGATGTGACCAAAAACAGCCACCAAAATGGGTTTCCGCCCTATCCCCCCACCCCATCATCACCTTATCATTAGCCTTCTTTTCCTCCACCCCCCAAAAAAAAAGAAAATTTAAATCCCTCCCTTATCAAGTAGAGCATGGCCTCGACTAGCAGCCCAAAAGTAGCATGCATAGAATGGCAACTAAAAGAGGCTATCAATATTGACTGTAGCAACATAGTAATGGAGAACGATGGATCAGCCGCATACATTATGGTAGATGGACTTCATGACACCATGGGCACTAGAAGCTATAAAAGGAGTAGAGAATAATTGTTGTGTTTAGCACCTCTTTCATCCTTCTTCGCCTCTTTGTTTAGCACCTCCTTCATCCTTCTTCCATTTATTGTATTGTTGTGATGGTAGCTATGATTATCTAGCCCATTTCCATGTATTTTCTTGAGTGATTACCCTTTTGAATGTACCTCATACTCTGAGCCCATTTTGAACCCTATAATGCATTGTTGGAATATATGAGAACTCCTCTTTCTTTGATTAAGTATTGTCTTGCCTAGGGCATATGAAAGTCTATTCTTTCAATATGTTGCAGTGTTGAGCCCATGATGCTAGCATAACCTTGTGTCAAGTTTCAATATGATAAGGCTTTGCTATCCTACAGAGCTAGTGGAACGTGCTTGCACCTACCAACCAAAATTAGAACTTCGACCCGATTACACATGGCAGCCATGCTAATCTTTCCCGTGTGTATAGGCCTACATGCACAAACCCTCTCAAGTCCACCAGAGGACATCCAACCTATTTTCTCATAGTGGTTTGGGCTTGAGTAGCGACATTGAATTTTGTCTCTTGAGGCTATTTCATTCCTTAATGATGGCAATTTTTTTTAGAGCGATGCATTCTGCACCCCACAAATAGCACTCGTACTCTATTCCTGGACCTTGAGAGGTACATCTAGGTCTAGCAATCACTCTTGTGATGTTGTTAAATCTAGCAAGGTGGTTATTTGTGTCAACTAAAGTAGTCATGGTTTTATCCATTCTACCTTATCGTATCCTAGTTTCCACTTGGATGGCTCTCAAGGCATAAATTTCATTTTTGAAGTTTTTTGGCTCATCAATTCAAGGACCCAAATGCCTTTCTTAGGCTATTCAAGGTGGCATATATGGTCAAATTCCATGCCCAAGTGGATCCCACCCATAAGGTGGCCGTATTAGAGTCATGGATGCAAAAAGAGATGATAGCTTGGCTCATGGCACAAAACAACTGAGCAACATTTGACGATGCTCAAGTAGCATTTTGCTTCTGGTTTAAGGTGCCCAAAAGCTAGAGAGACTACATAGGCTAAAAAAAGGTGATGCGACAATCCAAAGCTATATAACTCATTTTAAGGTCTTGAGAGGATGTGTTGAGAAACACGAACCTAGAACAAGATCGACTATGGTGGACGCAAGTCAAACACATGATACATGATTAAAATGAGGAATTGTAACTCAAGTGAATTATATTCAAAGATAGATTAGCTTGGACTCATAAACACAATCTTGAGTGACTCAAACTAATTGTACCATTTCATAGAAATGAGTGTCAAGTACATGCCTTTATAACTTTTTGGATAGTACCACTTTTCTTCTCGATGCTTATGCGATTTTGGACATCTCTTCCTAGAGCTACTAGAGCACACATCTTGTCATCTCTCTCATACAAAGCCTCTTATGGGTAACCCTCTATACCAAGCATCATTTTCTATTCTCAACACCCCCCCTCAAATGATGAGTTCCTACACCTACTGGCATTTGCCCCCCCTACATCCAAACATGGACCATGAGACTAGCACTTTGGAAGCCTTAGTCAGGTCAAGCTTGAAACTTTACATTTTTGGTAGGGTTTGTTACATCCACAATGGGAATCAGATCCACTAAGGGATTACAAGATCCATGATGGAAAATTTTTGCAAAAAAATTGTTTGTAGCTGTAGAAAGTATCTTGTTCTTCACGATTCTTTGGCATTCTTCGAACTTCTTCTTTGTCTTCATGCTCTTTTTCTTCATTGTGCGTCTTATCCCTTTTATTGGTGCGTGGTACTTTCTTTTTTGCTTCAGTCTCCATAACACAGTCATTTTGCTTCATGCTTTTACAAGTGAACACACTGATGGGTACATGGGCTTGGTTTGACAAACTCTCATACATGAGATGAATTTTGGGATACATGAATTTTTGGATTTTATTTGGCTCAATGGATAGACAATCACTGAAAGGGCTTGACATGGCATTGGATTTTCTGTGGAAGCTAGACACATGTGCACAGTGCAAACAAATCATGTCAAATGTGGGAAGATCTTACCGCGAGTATACTAGGGTAGTGTCTAATCCCTTGTACAAGGTGCTTCACAAATATTGAGAAGTTACACAATGCTAGTGTCAAAGGACACTTGATGGTAAAGTGTGAATGGTATCTAGTTTTAATATGCTACAGATATTCAATAGTCCAACAGAAGCAGTATGAATCACAGCTAGGGAACTTAACCAGTTGATCAATGCTTTGAAGTGTGAATGCACATTAAAAGAACTAGCTTGAGTGTGAAAGGAGAGATTTAATCGTAAGGTTTTATTTTTTCAACCTAAAGTTTAGACTTTAGGAAAGAAAGGAAACAATGATAATGTCAAGCAATAAGTGATGAATATGGTGAGCTTCTTTAGCAAGTAGTGCTATTCTTGTTGTAGGTCATTTATAGGTACCACCTTCTCATAGCACCTTCAATAGGCGGCTAGTTTTGGATATTTTCTTCTACCACTCCACCACCCAATGTAGCAGCAAATCTATTACTCCCCTGTAGCCCAAGTCATCTATTGGGCAATTTCTCACAGAGATATTGCAGAGCTGTCCCTATATCTTCTCTACAGCTGCCGGATAGCATTTAGAGAGTTTGTAGAAGCAAGAGGGGATGTCAATGGTTAGGGAAAGGCTTCCATAGAGGGAACTGAGTTGGTTTTGTAGAAGCGTATTGCTGAGCTATGAGCCCAAGAGATGCACAGAACCTTGGAAGATATCATGCATCCTTTATCTTTTCTCTGTTTGTTACAGAGCTACTTGAGACTTTATTACCACACATTGAAACTTAGAGCCTTGAGCTCTTCCCAGAACCACCTCTTCTTTCTTTTCTCTCTTTGTCTCAGACCAAAAATTTGAACCCTTGCTTAGCACCTCAAATGTGAATCTCGAACCAAGTTTCTTGAGCAACACCTCCTTCCTTGAGCTCCTTTACCTCCTACAAGACAATGGATGTGTGGATGGCTTGAAGAAATTGAGATGGAAATAGGATTTTGATGGCATGTACAAGGAGAAAAATCAAAATAGGAAGGATTTAAAGTATGCAAGGAAGAAATAAGATGCGTCCACTAGCTATCTAGCTCAGCCATGGCTCTAATACCATGTTGAGAAACATGGACCTAGAACTAGATTGGCTATGGTGTGGACGCAAGTCAAACACATGATACATTATCAAAATGAGGAATTGTAACTCAAGTGAATTAGGTTCCAAGATAGATTAGCTTGGACTCATAAACACAATCTTGAGTGGCTCAAACTGATTATACCATTTCATAGAAATGAGTGTCAAATACATGCCTTTATAGCTTTTTGGATATCACAACTTGTCTTCTCTATGCTTATGGGATTTTGGACGTCTCTTCCTAGAGCTACTAGAGCATACATCTTGTCATCTCTTTCATACAAAGCCTCTTATGGGCAAGCCTCTATATCAGGCATCATTTTCTAATCTCAACATGATGTATGTCTGAAAACATCCAACCCACTGGTGAAATTTGGCACTCTTTATATGTGCAAGGCTTGAACTAGGATTTTTGCAAAGCTTTCACTTTGAAATATCTATTTGATAATAATCTAGAGTATTTCTATCAGTGCACTAGCCAAGTTGAGATGTTTTTGGCTTTGGAGAAGCCAAAATAAGGGAGGAAATTGGCCAAACCTGCTTACAAATCCCATCATATGGAACCTAGTGACTCCCATATGGATTTCGACTTAAATGAAGAGAGTAGTAGTGAGAAAGAGGACTCTAAGGGAGAGGAATGTGAGAAGCCCAAAAAGCCCAAGAGAAAGGACAAGGTCCACAAACCCTCAAAGGGCACCTGAAATTTTTCCATCAAAATCCTCTAGTGTACCAAGTGTAGTAATGTAGGTAACTTGGCTATGAATTTCAATCTTAATTAGTGGTGGTGTGGCATTTTCCATATGGCTAACCACAATATAGAAATCTATTGGTATAATGCTCGGATTCAGGATGGGACAAGTTGGGACTTGGCAAGGTGCAAGAGGAGTGTAGCTGGGCCATTGGAATAAACCTAGATCGTAAGCTGCTGCAATGGTTCTAGCAATGGATTACACACAACAAGACCATCCATCTCCTAGAAAGGATCTAGGATGGATGAGGAAGAAATTGGGGAGGCAATGGAGACTATCATCACCCCCCAAATAAAGAGTGTTTCTTTTGTAGTATGCAAGGAGGCCACTAGAGATCAGAGTGTTTGAAACCTTAGTAGTATGATGCTCAGAAGCAATAGAATTAAGATCAAAATCCATCAACTTCTATCAATACAATGGAAATCAAAGAGTTACCTAAGCCAAAGGTCAATGTAGTTACTCCATCACACAAAAAGCTAAAAGAAACAACAAGGAAGCCCACATGAATTTCCTGGACCAGAGAAAGTCTACCACCAAGTAGCTGCATCGATGGGAAAGAAAACAATAGTGCTAAAAGACCCACAACTTCTTCCTATACCAAATTCAAGTCCCACATGTATGAAAGGGACCACATGACCATCGGCAACACAGTAAAGACTACAATTGATGCTAGGTCCAAAATCACAACCTTTCAAATTAGGTTGGGTTGGAACTAGCTGTTTCAATAGTAGCCAAGGCTTCATTCTCTTCGCAAATGGTTCCAACCCAAGTAGATACACAAACTACATGGAGCCCAGTCTCGATTATTATCCCCTTAGGAGACTTACTCAATCTAGTCCCAATCTTCAAGGATCACTTGCTACATATGATTCAACTCAATTATCTAATAGTACCGAAACCCAAAGAGGTAGCCTTCACATATCTGCACTAGAAGAGGAAGTTTGAAAGCTATAGTAAGAGCTAGTTCTTTCAAGATGATTGTCTAATCCTACCATTCTAGTCATCTCCCTATAGAGGTCATCAACAATGTTCTACTAGATAGTGGATCCCAAGTCAACATCATCACTATGGCAACTTGCAAGGATTTTAGGCGAATGAATTGGTAGCCAACCCCCTTCTTATTTTGAATGGCTAATAATAGAGAGTGCGGCCACTTGGCATCATCCTATCACCTCTCATTGAGATAGGTAGTATATGATTCCCGATTTCCTTTCATTAGGGGAGTTTTGAGGTCTTGAAAATGCCTTTTAGGAGATAAAAAGAGAGTGCTGTAGACCAATAGGAGCAAAGCCTCTGTAACAGAACTTCTATTTTAAAAAAGACAAGAAATTATTTTACAAAAAGGTACATTCATAATAATATTATGAATTTGTATTATCAATATATATTTTTAGACTCTTATATTCATGATTATGACGTTCTTTGAATTAATGATATACAATCTCGGTCTCTTTTATTTAATGATATGTCTTAATTAATGATAATGGCATGTGTACTCTAAATTCAAATTAGTGAAAATCTTGGCACATATTTTTTTCCCTCCTTTCTTTTGTCCCTCTTGTGTTTTTCCCTCCTTTCTTTTGTTCCTCTCATGGTAGCCTAGTCTTCTGTGTGTGTGTGTGTGTGTGTGTGTGCGTGTGCGCGTGTGCTATGGATATAGAAATTTGACCTTCAATAATGCATCCAAGCTCCCAAATCACATCCATGTCAATATTTAACTCATTCCAAAAATATGGACGATGGATTCCTACAATCATTAGCAAAGACAGTTGGATCACCATGCAATAGGAAAAATGTGGGAAAAGGCGAAGGTATGAGAGCTCATTCATCTTTGCTTGGAAGGGTAGAATTCGAGATTTCAAGCTTGGAGTAAATAAGAATAGTATAAAAGAGGTTTTGGTGCAACATGTGTTTATGCATAGAGAGCTATATTTAGAACCTGGAAGTTCAATTCTTCCAATGAATAAACCAAATTGTAAGGATTTCTTTCTTTTCTTGAACTTGGTTTAAGGTTTTCCATTATAACATTTATTCATTTGTCTTATAGATGTCTATCCCTATAATATTGAGGAATAGCAACTGCTTGAGTCTATTGTTGATGTGATTGATGTGATGCATGGCTTGATTGGAGAAGAGATGTACAAAGGTAGAAAGAAGTTAGATCTTGCAGAGAATAGAATATTCTTCTATGACCATTCTTATGTTGTAACATCTTCAACCTTCAGACGAGTATCATTTTTCTTCTTTCTATATGGAGGCACATTTAAAATATTAAAAGCCTTAACATTACAAAGAGGGATTGGATCAAGGACCTTTGAAAACTTGTATCTCAATCTCCTAAGAATAATCATGTCTTTATCCATAAGCGTAATCCTATGTGCATGAGCTGCACAGATATAAGAATCTTGGAAAAAATCAATAAAAAAATCCTCTGTAGATTCTTGAATACAATTGAGACTTGCCCTAGTCCATCTAAAACTATGTAGACTATGCTTGTCATAGACTTCTCTGACAAGCCTCTGAAAAGACAGCTTTGAAATTGCATTATTCAGAGCCTTCATTGCACTTCTAATCTCCTTAAGGCACCTCACATGTTGTGAGAACCTTCTTATTGGCTTTTATTTCCTTGAAAGTTTGGAAGGCTTGGAGGATAGATGTATCTTTGAAGCAAGACCTCTAGGATCAACTTTCTGCTTCCTTGCAGTGGACTTAGCTCTAGCCACCTAGAACATCCAAAAAAACAAATAATATAAAAAATTTAGGAAAGATCTCCTAATCTCTCATATCAATATATCTTCAATCACAAAGCAGCAGGCAAACAATAATCACAAAGTCTAAATACAATCTCAACAAAATGGTACGAAGATGTATGAAACACGAGTAGGCCTTGAAGATAGAGAGAACTCAACATCATATCACGTTTCACACGGCACAAGGGGAACAATACAGGCTCAAAACGGATGAAATGCGATATGGCCTTACTCGAAAAAAAGAACATAACACCGTTCACATTTTATATGCCACATGACAAACATGGCAATCCTAGTCGTGTTCAACTCATCTACCATTGCACATCATATTTACTACATAGTCGAAATTTATCCTTAACTCAAGCCAACATGAGATATTGTTTGGCTATGCACTTTTACCCATTAGTAAAAAATGAAACAATATTCATTCATGAAGGTGAGTTGGATCTTTTGCTTGGTATGGAATTTACAATTTTGTTGATTGAGAAGCAACGGTATAGTGTTAAGGAAGTGGAGTAGTTCATGAAGTCAGTCCCCACTTTTAGAGAAAGGTATCCATGCCCTAGGGTTGTCCATTAAGACATGCTAATGATCCTACCTATCATGTATATGGTTATTCAAGAGGCATGACATTAATGAAGAATGAAGAATTCTATTGTCATTGCATTTAGAGCCATTGGAACATCCTTGCCTCTCATTGTCTTGAATCTCTCCTCCATTGCAACTCAAACCCTAGCCTGCATAGCCATAGCCAATTATGGGATCTACCTCCCTATTCTTGTTCACAGCTCTTAATAGGAATATCCATAGCCATTTAGGGGATCTACCTCCCTCTTCTCATTCATAGCTTTTCAATAGGCACATTCTATGCTTTCAATTTACTACATAGTCAAATTTTATCCTTCAAAGTTCTATAACCTGCTTCAAGTTAAACGCATGAAACATGAGTATGGCTTTAATGGACAAAAGAAACCTAGCACCCACGTTATACTAGAAACTTGTAGGCCTTAGTCGTATGAAATGCAAGGAGGCATCATGTGGACAAGAGAAACCTAGCACCCATCTCGTTTCATAAGTTTGGCATTTTTGGGGATGATTTAGTAGGAGTGTTAAAGTGATTCAGAACTTATTCATAGTTTAGAAAAAACTTACATTCTTGAGTACTGAATGCATATGTTGTCGATGAAACCTTCTTTGGTACCCTTGCATGGAAGAATAATTGTGTACTGTGATCAAATTAGCGTTGTGTTGGTGTGGTTGAGCATAGAGAAGGTTTTGTCTTTGAAAAAACTCTTTTGCGATTCAAAAATTGGGTTTATAACAATGTTGATTTACACGTGTGGCTGCTGTAATGCGTAGTTAATTTCACACGTGCGATTGAAGACTATTTTGCTTAGGAAGTTGTGCCATGTCACTTAATTTTTTGGTATGATAGTGCTTTTATAGCTCCAATTTTTAAGTTTTTTTCTTTTTCTTTTTCATTTAAAGCGGATGTCCTCCGAATTAGTGCAATGTACTTCTTTATCAAATGTGCGGTGAGCATTGGCATATATATATATGAACACTTAGGTTCGGATCTTTGTTACTATTTCTCTCACATATCTTGCCTTTTCTTCGACCAACTTTTTATCTCGTAAGCATCAAGCTGCAACTATAGCAAATACTCAAGTCACTGACAATATCACTCAAATTGTGGGAGAAAAGCTGGACAACAAAAATTTTCCTTTATGAAGTTCCGTATGAAGAATTTTTTGGTTGGTAGAGGTTATTGGGACTTATGTATGGGTGATGAGGCTGAACCTAAAACGCATGAAAGAAATCTGACAAATTATCAGAAAAGGGCTCATAAGCTATGGACCGAGAGAGCATGCAAGGTGTTACATTGGTTTTCCTTATGTATATTAGATGTTGTGGTTATACAGATTATCAATGTAGTTCTTGAAATGATGCATGAAACATACTCATGAAGAATTATGGAAATGTAACACATGCAAGAAAGATTCAGCTAAAGCGACAGTTCAATAACATGTCTAGCAATGGCACAAGCATTCATGCCTATGCTATAGAGATCAAGAACATAGCGGATTAGCTTGCCACCATTGGATCTTCAGTGTCTGAGGATAATGTGATTGCAGTGACATTGAATGGACTTGGCAAAGAGTATAAAGCATTTGATATGTCTATTTTTGTGAGAGCTGAATCCCCTTATTGGGATGAGTTGATTGCTTTGCTATTGCATGAGGAAGTTAAGCTTGGGCTGAATATAAGTTCTAGTACGTCTCAAAGTAGAGACATTGTTCTTTACTCTAGCCAGCGTGGTAGAGGCAGCATAGGCCATGGCTCTTTTCGAGGTCAAGGAGACACTCAAAATGCTTATGGAGAGCATCAACAGAATGCCTAGCATGGCAGAAATACATAGGGCCAACGTGGATCTGGCGACTTTAGAGGCAGGGGGAGATCACCCCATGGTAGAGGTGGTGGATGTGGTTCATAGCAATCAAATGATCAGTCAAACAGAGATAAGAACTATCATTACTGTGGTAGATATGGACACATTGCAAAGGATTGTTATAAGAAGCAAGGAGATATGAAGGCAAAGGGCAAACAACATGGGCACTATGTCTCTTCTAGCAGTGCTCATGATGAGTAGGTTGACAGATTGTTTTCCATGCATCATGTGTCTAATAATGCATCTAGGCAGAACAGAGATGAGAGATGGTACGTTGATTCAAAGGCTTCAAATCATATGACACCCCATGGAGAATGGTTTGATGAGATGGTTGCAGGTTCACATGGTTATGTGTGTACTGGGGATGACACGCAACATGACATTAAATACATTGGAATTGTTCCATTTTTAATGCCTAATGGCAAGAAAAAGAGCTTACATGATGTATTACATGTACCTAAAATAACCAAGAATCTTTTGTCAGTTGGATAGATGGTAGAATATCATCTACAAGTGAGATTTAATAGAGATGGATGCTTTGTTGAAGAATATGGTAATGGTTGCAAATTGATTGTTAGAGGCCAGAGGTAGAATGTTTACTCTTGATGCGTCAATTCTAGAATTGAAAGCATCCATGTTTGCACATGATGATGGTGCTATACGGGATGTTGAGATATGGCATAAGCGGATTGGCCATGTGAATGTACAAAAGCTGAAATCTATGTAGGAGAAGGCGATTGTGCTTGGACTACCTAGGTTCAAGTATCATGAATTTGGACATGTATGTGATGCATGTCATTTTGGAAATCAGACACGATTTTCATTTATGAGACATGTACGGAATAGCTCACGACCCTTGCAGTTGGTACATTCAAATGTATGGGGTCTGTCTCATAATGCTTCGTTTGGTGGTGCTCATTACTATGTATCCTTCATTGATGATTTCAGCAGTTGCATACTGGAACATAAGGATGATGTGTTTGATGCATTCAAGGATTTCAAGAAGCATGCTGAAAATGAGTTGATATGTAAAATTTCATGTCTTAGATCAGATGGAGGTCGAGAATATGTCTCTAATTACTTTGACAGGTACCTTGCTAAATATGGGATCAGAAGACAGTTAACTTGTAGCTATACACCGCAACAAAATGGTGTAGCAGAAAGGAAAAATAGGGTACTGATGGAATCGGCAAGAGCTATGCTGAATGAGAGGAGTTTGCCAAATGGTTATTGGGTTGAAGCAGTAGTGACTGCTGTCTATGTGCTGAATAGAATCCCTATAGCAGGGATTCATGATGTAACTCCTTATGAGAGGTTGTATTGTCATAAGCCTGACATTTCACACTTGAAGGTATTTGGAAGCATTGGATATATGCATGTCCCTGATGAAAAGAGGAAGAAATTAGATCCTAAAGCTATCAAGAGTGTGTTCCTTGGTTATGCATAAGACCAAAAAGCTTTACAAGTGTTATGTACCATCTACACATGAGACATTGATTAGCAGAGATGTTGTTTTTGATGAGTTGACATCGTGGTATGGTAATCCTGTTGCAATGGCTTTTGATGGATTAGCTAGCACTAGTAATGCTGAAAATACACCTACAATGAGTACATCTATGAGTGGTCCTACAGGTGATGGGTCACCTATAGTAAGTCCTTGGTCAGGATGCTTGCAGAGTTGTACTCCTATGTCCACTGACACCTACAGGTGATGGATCACCTATAGTAAGTCCTTGGTCAGGATGCTTGCAGAATCGTACTCCTATGTCCACTGACATGGATATGTCAGTGAGGGGGAGATTGGAGAAGGGAAAAGAAGAGATGCTTGAGGATGTGACGGGTCCACTTAGAGCAGGTTATGAGTCATCTAACAGTGACAGTTTGGATAGTGAGTTGGGCATTCCATCTATTATGATGCTTGGAGCAAGGCAAAGTTGTTATGTACCACCTCATGAGAGGCAAGCTCAAAGTGAGCCACAGTTACGAATATCTGAGAGAGTCAGAAAACTAGTTTAAGAGTTTACATACATTGGTTATTCAGCCCGCCATTATGCATATATGGCTAGTGTGACATGTTACAAGGAACCTACAAAGTTTGATGATGTAGTTATAGATGATAACTCATATGCTGCCATGGATGAGGAGTATGCAGCCTTGACTGAAACTGAGACATGGAAATTGGTTGAGGTGCTTGAAGGAAAAGTCACCATTGGTCGCAAATGGGTGTACAAGGTTAAGTGCAAGTCATATGGTTTGTTAGAATGCTATAAGGTCAGGCTGGTTGCAAAAGGATATGCACAACAATATGGCCTTGACTATGAGGAGACTTTTAGACTGGTGGCTAAAATGGCAATAGTCAGAACTATTGGCAACATGCAAAGGCTAGAAATTATGGCAAATGGTTGTTAAAAATGCTTTCTTGAACGGTGATTTGGTTGAGGAAGTATATATGGAGTAGCCTGAAGGCTATGCTCACCTGAACTTTCCTAGACATTCTACCAACATGCAATTGAGAACGATGATTAGTTTTGTCCATAAATTCAAGCGGGTTTACTATGTGATGTACATAATATGTAAACTAAAAAATAAGTATAATGTATACATACTTCGCGAGCTCACCCATCTTGTAAATGATATCATGCACATCTTTCCAAACACAATGGGATATGCTAGTAGGAAGGATGAACTGTATGTAAATATTCATACATTGTTAATTAGTCTATATAGTTACTCCACTAATTAATATATTTATGGCTATGAAAATCCTTACCTGAATCATTTTGTGCCAATCGTGAGACTTCAAACCGGATAGTTGCTCCACACCTCTTTTCTTTTTCTTTATGAAGGCTCCCTTGAGGGATCTCATATATCCTATGGGAGTTCGAAAGCTACATATCTGCTGCTTCACCACCTTTTCTTCAGTCTTCGACAACATCCAAGGTGCACGTGGTAACTCGATCTTTCCTCTAGGTCCGATGCGTGGCCAAGCTCATCTCATACATCCAATGCTACCTAAATCCTCCCTTACATTGATAGAATCACGAGCCCCGATTAAGTGATCCCATAATGTAGAGACAACATTCTTGAATATATGCATGGGTTCAACAAGTGATTGATCTTGAGTTCAGTCCAATATGGGAGATGAAAAAATATAGAGAATCTAAGGCACAAAAAATATATTATTTCTCGTTCTCATAATGGAGTGTACTTTAAAGACAAAAAAAAGAAGTAAACTAGTTACCGACTCATGCCGAGTGAAGGATGATCATTGGCGTGTGTCCAAGTGTCCTTCCAATCTTGAATGGTCAGGGATTGTGGAGTTCTTCCATTAGTGGGGGGTGCATATTTGGGGTGTTCAATAGGAAGAAAATGATGATGATTGTCATAGATAACCTTCTTCAAGCATGTCGGAAACCAGAGAGAGACCACAAATTAGACATGTATGATATCCTGATGTAGTTAAACCTTTAAAGACAAGTGCGTTAATGATGACATATATTTAATTAAGGGTAATAATGAATAAAATAGAGTACACAACTACGTGAACACTCTCCATAGCCTGAAAAGTCATGCATG
This sequence comes from Lygodium microphyllum, assembly GCF_053477565.2. NCBI lineage: Eukaryota > Viridiplantae > Streptophyta > Polypodiopsida > Schizaeales > Lygodiaceae > Lygodium > Lygodium microphyllum. The sequence continues at coordinate 7,737,191 of NC_141161.1, read as the reverse complement.
GTCCACAACAACATGCCCTTTAAAGTGAGATCTCTAGAGGAGAATGATGCACTCACATCTTGCACCTCAATATCTCTCCATAGCATTTTTAGCTCCTCGATCAAAGGCTCTAAGTAAACGTCCATGTTTTTTACTTTGTGTTTTCCAGGAATCAAAAGGGACAACATTACATGTCCTTTTTTTATTGCCATGGATGGAGGGATATTATAGTTCACCAATACCACTGGCCATACACTATATGAGGTGCTTTTGATGCCAAATGGATTTATTCCATCTAATCCTAGACTAAATCTCAAATTTCTGGGCTTTTCTTTGAAAGTAGACCACAAATTGTCTATGTGTTGCCAAGCTGATATGTGTCTGAAGGAATTCTCTACTTTCCATCACTTGAATGGTGACTAGTATGCCATGACATGAGTCTCGCAATAGATTCACACTTAAACATAAGTTGAATACGTGGAATAATAGGAAAATGCCACAAAACCTTACAAGGCACATCCATTGATTTCATCTCTTGGTTGTGACTTGGTTCACCACAAATAGGACACTATTGTGTAGATGCATGATCCCCACAAAACAAGATGCAATCATTGACACATGCATGGATTTTAACATAATCGAGACCTCCAAGAGATGTCAGGAAACGCCTTGCTTGCTCCCTTCTAGTTGGTAATTTATTTCCATTTGGAAGTATTTGTGACAATAACCTACATATATTGTGCAAACAGAGTTAACAAACAGTGAATATTGTCTAGAAGCATTTATGAATTAATATCAAATGATACATACTTCAATAATGCATTCAAGTTAGCATTACTCCATCCATAAATGGTTTGTAAGTTCAGTATCTCGAGAGATGCACATAGAACGGAGTATGTGCAACCTTCGTACAATGGAGTTTTCGACGGTAAGTGTAGCGGGTCATTTGTCTCTCTAGTGGCGCCCTCCCCCGGAACCTCATGGGAAAATAAATCGTGCACCATGTTGTCCAAAATCTCTTCCTCTAAAACTTGATGGGGCATTTGAAGAGGGCTACTATTGTCGTCATCACTCTCTACTCTTCTTGAGGACTCTGCCTCCTCGCGTCGATGCTTTGCAGCCTCTCAACGCCCTGGAGGGACTATTTGAGAATGTGGTACCATATCCTGCTCAATTAAAAAAAGGAGGTTTTGTTTAATGGTGAAAACACAACATAGACCAATAATATTTGTGTAAATAAAGCAGTAAAAACGACTGGGTCTTTTTCTTGGTCCCACTCTCCGTACATGCTGAGGTGTGACATTGTGATTCGACGTGCTTGAAAAAAACATCCTGGACAACGATCACACATACATTTTATTTTCCATCGTAGCCAAGTGTCTCGATTGTGAAGCCGCAATGTCTCATCGTCACTGGAGGATGTACTGTTTGTTGACTCAGCATCTCCCATACTAGTAGAAGATGACGACATAATTACACTTGAATCATAAGGACATATATGATTTCATTTGTTATATATGTCATATTCCCTAAATATTTTGATACTTACAATATGGAGACAAAAATTTTGATATTGAAAGACTAGGAAAGTCATGTTGATCCAAAAACAACCATAAGCTAGCATTTAATAAGTTTAATTGTGCTTGCGCGTCTATTAGCACGTGTAATATGTTTTATCTGCGCATATAGACGCACAATTACACGCGCTTATAGACGCACCACACGAATATAATTTTTTTTTAAAAAAAATTGTGGCTTTCTTTTCAAACCAGTGCTTTTTTGTGTTTTTAATGTGTTTTCTGCAGTTCGAGCTCGACATCACTAATCATGTCTATCCATCACTTCATGAAGACAATGAGGGAAGGAAATAAGAGTAAAAAGAGACATGAGGAAGGAAAAGCTAGAGAGTAAAGAACAAGAGCCAAACAACAAGGAAGAGAAGAATTATTAAGCAACCTACCAAGGGAAGAGAGAAGGAGGACAAGGAGCTTGGCACCTAGCCGCCACCCATCAAATCAAGCAAAGAAGGTGAGTTCTTCTTCTCTCTCTCAATCTTCTTTGCTTTCTCTTTGTCTATTGTCTCTCTCTCTCTCTCTTTACATGCTTTAGACTGTTATCTATGGAGGTTCTTTGCACGTTTTTTATAACAATTTGCAAAATATGGTTCGACTTTGCACGTCTATAGGCGCATCTAGATGACAATCTAGATGCATGTTTAGACGCGGGTATAGATGTATTGACAGATGTTGAGAGAGCTTTCATCTATCCAAGTGGCATCCTCTTCGGGATAATCTTTCCACTGGACGAGGCATTCTTTCAAGGTTCTAGATCTTAACTGCCTTTCCCTAACATCTAAGATCCTTTCCGGCCTTAGTTCAAGGACTCCTTGACTAGGCATTACAATTTGTTGGTCATCAAGTACATGATTAGGATTGGGTACATATTTTTTCAATAGGCTGATATGGAATACATTGTGAACCTTTAGGTTCTCAGGGAGTTGCAATCTATAAGCATTGGGTCCTAGGCATTTGAGGATTTTGTACAGCTGACAATACCTTGGACTTAGCTTCTTGCATTCTCCTAGGGATAGAGAACTCTTTTTAGGGCGTACACGAATGAAGACCATGTCTCCTTCTTCGAAGACTCTATCTTGACGTTTCAAATCTGCGTATGCCTTTTGCCTATCCTTGGCCGCTTATATGTCTTGTCTTATTGACCTTATTTGATCATCCATGTCTTCCAACATTTGTCTTGAAGCTTCAACTCTTAAGGTTGGATCAGAAAAGTTTAGGGGACTTCGACAATGATGACCATACAATGCCTGGAAAGGGGTCATTTGAATGCTCTGCTGGTAAGAAGCATTGTAGGAAAATTCAACCAAAGGCAAGAATTGAATCCACCTCTTCGGCTCTCGACAGCTGTATGCCCTAAGCATATCCTCGATGACTTGATTTACTCGCTCTGTTTGGGCATCCGTTTGGGGATGGTAGGCGGTGCTAAAACAGAGTTGAGTCCCAATAGCTTCAAAGATAGCTCTCCAGAAGTGTGATGTGAAGAGAGAATCTCGATCACTAATGATTCTTCTAGGTAACCCATGTAGCTTGAATATCTCCTTGATAAACAATCTTGCAATGTCAGAGGCTTTATAGTTTGTCTTTACTGGAATCAGGTGTGCAACCTTGGTAAGCATGTCAACCACAACCATAATGGAATTGTATCCTCCTTGGACTTGGGGTAAGCCCACAACAAAATCCATACTGATGAATTCCCATTTCATTTGGGGAATGTCAAGCGGTTGCAGTTTCCCTGGCATCATGACATGTTCGGCCTTGATACGTTGGCAAGACAAACACTCAGTGACATACTTGAGAACGTCACCTTTAAGCCTCTCCCAATCGTAGCTCTTCCTAACTGCATTAAGAGTCTTAACATAGCCAGGATGTCCTGCGAAAGGAGAATCATGAGCTTCCCATAATATCTTCTGCTTAAGTGACTGGCTTGCTGGTATACATAGCCTTGTTCTGTAGTAGACAAGTCCATTATCAATGGAAAATTCCTCATACTTAGCTTGCAACTTCTAATTCTGCTCCTTGCTAGATATTTCCTTTATCATTGTTTGGTAAGCCAAATCATGGCATGCTTCCTCTTTAGCTAGTTCAAGTATAGGGTTGTTTGGCATAGATACTTTTGTAGCCAGAGATCTGGCCGTTGATGGATTTTGCAAGATTAGGGAATTTAGGAATGCCTTGCGACTGAGTGCATCGGCAACTACATTCTCCTTCCCTGGTCGGTACTTGATTTCAAAATCATATTCCTCCAATACTTCAATCCACCGACGTTGCCTCATGTTGAGCTCGTTCTGGGTAAAAATCCATTTGAGACTCTTATGATCGGTTACTAGGGTAAACTTGTTACCCAACAGGTAGTGTCTCCAAAGCTTTAGAGCATGGATGACAACTAATAATTCCAGATCATGCGTGGCATAATTCTTTTCATGACTCTTCAATTTCCTTGAAGAGTATGCTACTGGATGACCTTTCTGCATAAGTACACATCCCAAGGCAAGAATGCTAGCATCAGTTACTACCTCGAACTCCTTATTGAGGTCAGGAAGTTTTAGAATAGGTGCTGATACCAAACTTTGCTTCAGTTTGTCGAAGCTATTTTGTTCTGAAGTTGACCATGTAATGGAAGTCTGCTTCTTTAGTAAATCTGTAAGAGGTGCTGCAATCAAAGCATAGTTTTTGATGAAGACCCTATACCATCCTGTCAATCCAAGAAAGCTACGTATTTCTTTGACGGATACTAGTATTGGCCATTCAAGCACATCTCTGACCTTGGCTGGATCTACTGATATTCCTTCTGATGATACTATGAATCCCAGATATTCAATCTGACGCTTGAAGAATGCACACTTCTTTATTTTTGCATACAGCTTATGAGACCTCATTGTCTCAAGGACAATCCAAAGTTGAGGTTCATGATCTTCTTCCTATTTAGAATAGACTAAAGTGCCATCGAAGAAGAGAAGCACGAAATCATCAAGATATGGTCTAAAAATATCCTGCATTAATCTATTGAAGGTGGCAGGTGCATTGGTAAGCCCGAATGACATAACCAGGAACTCAAAGTGCCCATATCTTGTATTGAAGGCCGTCTTTGGAATATCTTCTTCCTTGATACTTATCTGATAATAACCTGACCTGAGATCAATCTTGGAGAAGATCTTTGCACCTTGAAGACGATCGAGAAGCTCATCTATTCTAGGAATAGGATACTTATTCTTGACTGTTGATTGATTCAACCCTCGATAATCAATACATAGTCGAAGTGTCCCATCTTTCTTTTTCTGGAATAGTATTGGAGCTCCCCACGGTGAGTTGCTAGGCCGGATGTAACCCTAATCTAACAGTTGCTTGAGTTGTTCCTTCAACTCAATTGCTTCCGGTATGGACATTCTATAAGGTCTCCTTGCAATTGGTGCAGCTCCAGGCACTAGCCTAATCTCATGATCTACTTCTCTTGGAGGCGGAAGTTCAATCAATTCCTCAGGGAATACGTCAGCGTATTCCTTTAGCCAAGAAGGTCCTTCATGAGACTCTTGCTTTTGATCTAACTTGTTGAGTTTGATCAGGTAAACGGGTAATCCTTTTCTGACTCCTTTTATGATCCGAGATACTTTGGCTAATTGGATTCTTGGCACTCCTGCCTCACCTTGAGTTGTGACAAATTCCCTTTCAGAGTTTCGAAAGGAAACTTGACCCTTTCCACAATGAATGTGGGTGTCATTAGGCTTAAGCCAATCCATCTCGAGTAGACACTCATGGATACCTAAATTCATGACTCTGAATTTGATTGAAGTCTTCTTTCCTCCCAGAAAGAATTCCACCCTAGCAGTTTGCCTGGTACAAGTTACCTCACGACCGTTTGCCAATTCCACAAGCAGGGTAGGTGCTTCTACTGTGGCTATTCCTAATCTTTTTGCACATGCTGGTGAGATAAAGGAATGTGTACTGCCACAATCAATCAAGGTTTTGAAACCTTTACCTTGATAGTCCGACGGTGTCTGAATCACCGAGAACTGGCGATTTGGTCCTTTCTTGTGTAAAGCGGCATGGACTATCGCTCTTTCAAATTTTGCTTCCATAGTTGGATCTTCCTCTTCTTCTTCTTCGCATTTTTGCCTATTGGCAATGCAAGCAGTTCTTCCTCTTCCACGGGTGGCGGTTCCTTGACCGCGGCCTGCTCCTTGGAAAGACGTTTGGCGATGTCCTCCGCTGAGCTTGGGACATTGCCTCTTGAAGTAACCGGGTTCATTGCAGTGGAAACATCGGAGGTTTCGGCCATTACTTTGAGTAGGAACAAAGTTGTTGACGTTATTTGTCCTTGCTTTCTTCCTTTGTCCCTAATTGTGACCTTGAACTCTCTTCACTTGAGGTCTGAATGCTCCTCTGTTCGGGTCACTATAGGACCAAGTTTTGTTACCCCTTGGTCTAGCTTGCACCTCCTGAATTATAGGCACCGCTCGAATGAGTGCGTCTTGAAGATCTGATGGACGCATAGATTCGAGACGGGTATTTATGGGTGGATTTAAGCCTGCACAAAATTTGGACACCTGCTGCGTCATGCCCATCTGTGGCGCATACTTTAAAAGTGAGACGAATTTAGAGTAGTATGCGTCAAGAGTGAGTCCTAGCTGTTTTAGCTCGTAGAACTCATTCATTTTCTGCGTACGATATGCAGGTGGAAAATATCTTCCTTGCACGGCTTTCTTCAACTTCTCCCAGGTAACGGACCCCTCTGAAGTCCCTTGATCCCTGCACCATTGCTTCCACCAAAGTCTAGCTTCGCTGGTGAGTTTTAACTTGGCGAGCATGGCCTGATTGGTAGGTGCAGTACCAGCTGCTTCAAAGTAATCCTCCATGGATTCAATCCAAATTTCAGCATCAGCCTGGACGAATCTGCCTCTCCCGTCAAACTCGGGTGGCTTTATCTGTTTGAGGAGGAACTTCTTCTCCTGGGTAACAACAGTACTTGATGTAGGAGGCAAATTTGGAACCTGTACCTGGGGTTGTGCCTGGATAAAAGTTTTCTTAACGTTATTATATGATAATTGATGATGGCTTATCTTTCATTTTTAGTTCAGCTATCTCATAAATAATGAAGCTACTTAACTTTTTAACAACTCTTATGCACAGCGAGATATTGATAAAAAGAAGTCTTTATTTGTATTTACATGGGCATAGTCTTATACAACGTTCCGTGTGATGATAATCCAATCATTACATTGAGTTTGGGGAGAACAACGTTGTATTGCATTTGTCTACAGGAACTGTATAATAGTAGGGTTTTGGGTCATGGATCTTTAGGAATCGATAATTCATTGGAAGTTCAGGATACCCTTTCCGTTGGAATCCATACTTCTCATGGCGGCCCAACACTTTAATCCTGTTGGCTGGGATTACACGGGTTACTTCCTCATATACATATGAGTTCATTTCAACCCTCCGACCTTGAATATGTAAAGTTGAATTTATGTGAGCTTCCACAAAAATGAACAGCTTCACGACTCACAAGTCTTCCAACCACTTGATCCTCTTTAGGTTGGTCTGTAGATAAGCAAACCGGTGGGCGGCTATATAGTAGATTCCTGAAGACCCCGTCCATCTTCGTTCTATGTATAAAGGTGATGGATTATAAATCTACTCCAGGATGTTCATCATCCCAATTCTTTGTCTATAAAGGGGAGAATGCATTGCAGTCATAAACATGACCCGAAACACAAAAAACTTGTTCCACGCTTCATAGTTCTGCAAGACAGCATTGAAGATGAGAAAATGTTTGGACAGTAACAATTTCTTTACTTCATTTTATTGAGATCTCATAAAAACAATTCCGTTGTTGGTCGGCTCTGATACCAACTTGTAGCGTGTCCCCTAGTATCATCAGGACACGTCTTAGCAGTCCATCAGAAAGGATGTCTAGAAAGCTCCGTCCGGCACTCCCATGGAATGTTACAGGTTTTGTGATCTAGGTCTTCCCGCGTCTGCCACGTAGCGGAAGTATCCTGGCCGTTCCCACTTAGGATCGATCAGAATTAGGGTTTTCCTGATGGGTCATTAGCTAACAGCAACTAGCGTCAGACCCGAGCGAACTACTTTACGCAGAAACGCCAGGTCCGAAGCGGATTCACGCTGCACTTGGTTCAAGGAGAATGGGAAACGAGAGGGATGCAAAGCTCAACCTCTCTGCCATAAGGCATAGTCCCATTCCGTTCCCCTAAAACAGCATAAATCAGGTAAGACGTAACTCTAGGTCATCGTTCTCGTTATTCGTTTTGATGATGATGATCATCCCGCTGTTCTTCGAGATTTTTGAGAAAAGTTCCTGGCTAACCGGGACCACCCAACCGTAGGATGGACCCATGGCCCATCCTCTGCACTTTCCTCGGTTTGTTTTAGTTATGCGATTATCTAACACATTAATTTGACATATAACAATCAGCTTCTTTAATTAACCCCGTTAAGCACTGGTTCCTTCACGTAATCTTATCACGTGACATAGAAAAACAATATCAAGCAAGTTATTTCTTTACATTTCATCATTTTATCTTTGAAATACAAGGAGTTCTGCCCGTAGGCTTGTCCATAATCCGCCCGAAGGCTATCCAGTAGTCCCCAGGGATCACTATTCCAAGCTTCCACCCGTAAACTAGTATGCGGCCCTCGAGATCCAATCCTGAGTCACGTTAGCCTCTTGTGCAGGACCCGAAAAGCGAGGGATTTATGGCCAAAGCCCCCCCTGGCACCCAAGCGTCCTCCTAATCCAAGTAGAGCTCAACGGAGAGACCTCTCACGGCGGGTTCGGTCCACGTTCCCGGCGCGGTTAACAACCCCCTTCGTTAGGGTCAGGCAGGCAGTCGGGGGTAACTGAAGCTGCCTCTCCCTTCAGGCCTTTTAACCTGAAGTATAGGTACTCATTTAATTTGTAATTCATAATTCAAACAGAGCCCTAAAATCTCTAGCAAGCACAAACATTTCCATTAATCAACCCAGTTGTGTGGCAAACTGCTAAGGAAGTGTTCTTTCCTTTTGAGTGTATCTGCACTCGTTCCCAAGGTGTCTTGTAAATTGGCAAGATCTTTTACATTCCGGTGTAGGGCATACCCAACTTGGTTAACCCTAAAGTTCCTTAGATATGCTAGTTTCCGGTTTACAACTTTCCTTATCTAGAAGGATATCCAAAAATACGTCTTTTTGCAAGATAACTTGCGTAGGGATCTGCCATCCTTGATGAGGGTTTTTTTTAATCCCTTTCTCCTTGTGAATCAATTACAAGACTAAATGATTTCATACTTGTTGTGCAAGTCCTGGTTTTGGAATAATCTGTTTAGATCCTTTAAGCTGACGTATGTCAGGCCTAGGGTTTCTTCTTTTAAGAACCTTAGGGACAAACCCTAGTTCCTTATCTTTACGAATTTATTGTCCCTACAGTAAGGAAAGTAGTCAAGTGTTTAGGGTATGAATGTTTCTATGTTTAGATTGGTTCAGTTATCTTTTGGAAGGTAATACTTATCGTCTTGTCATGGTTTTGCTATCCTTGTGACAATTTACTTTCCCAGTCAATATAGTTTAATTTAACTTCCGTTTTTCTTAAAGATGAACTCATGCCAAATAACAACAATTGCCTTGCTAAGATGTGCAATTTGCAAAGATAACTCCCTAGTAATTTGAGCATCGAAAGAAACCTTTCATGAATTTAACCATTTATCATGATTCATTGCGAAAGGAATAAGACTAATGGTGCAAGATATAATTTCTACACCTTAGGATTTAACTAAAATATACTACTATAGTAAATGGATAATCTTGCTCCTAATTTATAATGCTCGATGCAATTTAAAGAAAACTAAGTTCTATACATTGTCATTCATAAGCTAAACTCCTTCGTTACAATAACTCGAACAAATATATCCTATCCTTAACAATTTTTCTTTGCATGATCGGCTTAAAACCGAATTAAAGCCAAGAAGAAAAACCTGGTTTTGGGGTGAGATATCCACATGGATACCGGGAGATGACCCTCCCGCAGCTACACCTTGGACTTTCTTCGGCGTCATCGTAATTCGAATGTGAGATAGCCTTTTCCTCTTTCTTCTGGAATTCCACCGTCTTCTCCTTCCTTCCCTTTCTTTTATCTTTTTCCCACTCTTCCTCCTTCACTCCTTCTTTGCACTCCCTCTACTTTCCCTCCCTTTCTTTTATCTCACGGCTACTTTTCCCTTACGGGATATCATTCGAGGCCATGATGATGATTTGGATTTTTAGGTTCGGGGGGGAAAAATAATAAAGGGGATATGGGGGATTAAGAGGAAAGCTTAGGGAGTTGTGGGAAAAAAAAGAAAAGTGTTATGAGGGGGGGGGGGGTTGAAAAAAGGGTTAAAAGGGTTATAAGGGGGTGATAAGGTTTAGGGGAATAAAACAGGGGGGGGGGTAGGTTCCCAAAGTCAAGGGAGGGCCTTAAGGGAAAGGGGGAATTTGAAATCCTAGGGGGGTGTGTGGTTCCAAAAACCATGGGAAGGGCTAAGGGGATTTTTTTTAAAACCCGAGGGGGGGTGTGTTGGTTCCCAAGGCCAAGAGAGGGCCTTAAGGGGAAAAGGGAATTTAAAACCTAGGGGGGGGATAGCAAGGACAATTTTGATGGGGGAAAAAGGCTTATAGAGCCTTAAGGGGGAAACTCCAAGGGGTAATCTTAAAGGCTTATAAGGAATTTTATAGGGGAGGGGGAAAAAGGCTTAAGGATACCATATGAAGACCCTTTTAGGCAATTTGGGGGAAAAAGGGGGCTTATGGAAAGCTCACAGAAAAGGGGGCTTCCTAAGGTCCTTGGAAGCTTCCCAAGAAGCTTCTTTTGGGGGGGGGTGTCGTGGAGACACCACGTGGGCAATATGTGGCGGCCGTAGTCGTTGGCAACTGGCGATGTCTTCTTCAGCCCCAGCGGCTTCACGACCCTCTGTACGGCAGAGCTGGAGACGTCTTTCTTCCCCACGCCTGATTGCTTCCTCACAGCGATGATGCTCTCCACTCTCTCTCTCGACACGACGCAGCAGTGGGACGGCCTCTTACGACTCTTCTTCCTCTCTTTCTCAAGGCTCCAGCCTGGGATCTCTGGCAGCCCCCTCGTTTAAATAGTGGAGGGGAGGGAGATCTTCCCTCCCCTGCGTGTCGACACGCATGTCCCCCCTCCCTCCATAAGGCTCCAACAAGGAGCTTAATGGCTCCTACTATTTCCCTCCCCCTCCAGCTCGTCAGTCGGGTGGAGGGATAGGGGGAAATAAAAAATTTTCCATTTATCCAATTTGTTTCTTACGCGGAATATTACATAACAACATTGAAAAAGAGCACACTTTTCCAAGTGAGAGGTTAAAACCCAATGTAAAACACGAATCTCAAACTCTAGATATCACACCCTCAAAGACATCACTAATAACTTGGGTAGCTGGTATATCAAACTGATCATGTGAAAATGTAGCATTTTCAATAAAGATAGTGGATATGTTAAGAAAATGTGAACTATGAATTTTTGGATACTCACACCTTTACATCATTCAATGGCTCACATGGTTCTTATTATTAATCTTATAGTAGTTTAGACATCATACAAGGATTGTAAATTTTCATATAAGCCAAAAAATATTAATTGATTATAAGGCCGATGCCTTTTATTTTTCCTTGTGCTAGAGATTGAATTATGCCAATGAAATGTAAATTGTGACTTCCTAGCTTACTGGCTTAGCAATCACACCTTTCTAGTATTGATGGTCCACATGTTTGTCTTTCTTGTTAAGGATTTGATCAGTTTCGGAAAAATATCACAACTTTGTTTTGTCATCTAGTCAAAATTATTGACTAATTAAAATGTCATTGTTTCCTTGTCCTTCTCTTCTACATTAAAGCTCATTAGTCTACAGATTATGTGAAAACAAATCAAATATATCATGCTTAAGTTGTTTCTTTGTTGTGGAAATGTTGCAAATGTGTCATAGCAATGAAAATAAGTGGTATAGCATATCATCATAGATGTTTTTATCCATGTCTTTGCCAAAGGTGGATATTTTCTGTAATGCCTTTCAAGATGGACACTGTAACACAAAGCATTGGAAAACTAGAAATTTAAGTGTATGTTTGGGTAGGCCATTTCTACTAGGAACAAGACCATGGTAGTATATAAGTTGGCTTCATTTACAAATAAACCATAATAAAATAAGGTAAATTTCATTTAGGAGAAAGAACTTGGTAGCATACAAGTTGATTTCATTGATTAAAAAACACAAGAAACTTAGCCTGTAAATTGAGAAGGGGTTTGATTATAGATTTCTTAAGAAATTTTAGCTTAGGATTAGGTTTGTGTAGGTCTACCTATTTCGGATGTGTGCTCACTTTCTATCTATAACATAAATTATTATGATTTGTAAAGCTTTTTTGTGGATGTGAATCACTAAGTGATGCACCATTTAAGTTATAAATGTGAATTCGCTCATAAACTACAATGTGGAAAAGCTGATGTAGATTGCTTATGGTTCTTAGGCTATAGTGGAAGGCTTGAGCTACAAGTTCTATAGTGTCTACATCTTGTTTATGGTTAAAATTGGCATGCAATCATCACTCAAAAAGGTTTTCAATTAATCTCACAGGTTGCAACCTGTTGTTGCACACATAAGAAAAAAATCAAGTAGCTATCCTTCAAATAACTGATGCTTTCTTACTAGTAGACAAGAGTGAATATGATTAGTATTTTAATGGCCAACTTGAAGTGGCCAAGTCATTGTAGCTTTGAAGCTGCTATGAGGCATGCAGATGAGATGTCTTATGGATGGTATTTTTGTTTCAGAATAACCACAAGTGATTGCAAAGATTGCCATTTGGAGTGACTTTGTGTACTTAGTAAGTATTGCTAATATGTAGATGTGGTTGAAGGTAGCAGTAGATCCCTGGGATCAAGGACACTTTTGGAGAGGAGGTAAGAACTACATCTTGGAGATTTATTTTGTAGTCTTACAACAAACTTGGATGAGCTTGTTGGAGATCCATAGAAATAGGCAGCATATAGCTGAGGATAGCTACAATTTTACTAGGAGAGAGTGTGATCTAGTTGTCTTCATCACCTTACCTTGGAAGGTTTATCTACAATGTACACAGATGAATGGGAGGCTATTGCTGAAATTAAAATGATGTTGGTGCAATAAACTCTTGGAGGTCATGGAGGGAGCATTTGAAAGTTTACTTGGTGGGCAGTATAGCTGGCATTGATGGATTGATGCATGTGGCACTTGATGGTGCCTTAGGTAGTGAAACATCAAGTAAAACAAAAAATACAAGTAAATTAGGATGACAAATCTCCAAATCTCTGACATAATGTTATCTAAAATCACCAAGTAGCAAAAAAACACTAATCACATAGTCTACCTCCAATTTGAATAAGAGAATGTAGGCAGAAGAAGTATGAAACATGAGGAGACCTTCTAGACAAGAGAAACAAACACCCTCTCATGTCTCACATGTTACTTCTTTTTAGGATACATATTTGATCAAAGATAATAAATGTCATGAACTTTTGCAAGTCTCAAAATAGAACATCTTATTATCAACATATATCCTTATGTGTCATCAATTTCTGTTGAGCCAAGATTCTATATCAAGAAACTTGCATTCCGGTGACTTATGAAATGCAAAAGAAGTCTTGTCCATGGGAAGAGCCATGACTTATCACGTTTCATATGTCGTGATTTTTTGGGATTATTTGAAGAAACTTGCATTAGTGGAAAAAAAATCCACTTGAAGAAACTCATCGAGCCATGACCATTTGTGGAAAAAAAAAATCATTTGAAGAAACTTGCATTCTCAATGATGTATGAAATTTGAGTGAACTCTTGTCCATTGGAAGATCATGACTAATCACATTTCATACATCGGGCCTTTTTTTGTATAATTTGGCAAGAGTTGTCAAGTGTTGTAAAGTAACCTCAAATTTGTCAAAGAACTTACATTTTTGAGGGTTTGATGCATATGCTAGGTATGAAACCTTCTTTAGTCGCCTTGCATTGAAGAATAATTTTGCATTATGACCAAGTTAGCGTTGTGCTCGTATGATCAAGCATAGAAAGATCTTTGTCTTCAAAAAAACTCTTTTGCAGTTCAGGATTTGGGTTTAAAAGGATGTTTGTTTGCACGTGTGGCTACCCTAATGCATAGTTAATTTTACACATGCGACGGGAAGACCATTTTTACATGAGAAGTTGTGCCATGTGTCGCTTTCTTTTTTGGCATGATTGTGCTTTTATAGATCAACTTTTTAAAGGTAAAATATAATTATTAGTCTTTTTTTTTCATTTCAAGAGTAGCTCCTCCGAATTAGTGCAATGTACATCTTGGACAAATGTGCAGTGACCATTGGCATATTTATATATGATACTCAAGGTGGTGTTTACGTTAATATTTCTTTCATGTATTTTGTCTCGTCTTTGATGAGCTATTTACATTGTAAGCATCGTAAGCTTAAGCAAGCATATTCTAACAAAAGACCATTTATTCTCAACAATAGGGATTGCAAATCTCACATAACAAACTTTTTCTTGTCATTTTTTCTCTCAAATCTTGAATTTCGCGGCATTGAAGATGATCAAATGATTCACATACATGTGAAACACGATTTTACCATTCACAAATTGTTTTGAATGCATATTTTCACATTTCATGAGTCTTCAATGTCAAATAAAAAATGAATAATGAAAAAAGAAACTTAGAAATTGGTTTTACTTAGTTTTACGTAGTTTTGAAAGCTTGTTGCCGCATTTCATGATACATTAGGAACTACGAATTATGAAACTAGTTTTACGTAGTTTTGAAAGTTTTGTGAATTATGACAATATCATAAGCGTGAGGTTTTGCGAGAAGAGAGGGACTGAACACCTAGATAGGTGAGCAGGTTGTTAGTGCAATTGCTACTATAGCTAGGTTTGTGGTCTTTCCCTTAAAACTATTCATGATTTTGAATAGTGTGGGAAAAAACAAGGATATTCCCACATAGGAAAATATCAAATACTTCATTGAAATTATCAAGAGCTCACCTTGAGGGACAACATAATAGACAACATGAAGGGAGTAACGTCCATTAAACAATGGGTTTTTTATGTTCTAGATGCAATGTTTTGGACAACTTTTTTGGATGTTTTAAATGCAAATTCGTCAATTTTTTGGTAAAACTGATGCATGAAACAAGGTTTTATGAACTGTAAAGTGGTTTGGATCATTGTTTTTGTGTTTCACGAGTTGTGAATTTATAAAAAAATTTGATCAATGAGATGTGGAAATTTTTTTCTTTCTCTACTATATAAAGGGAGAATTCACTTCATTTATCTTGCATTTCTAAATCTCTAACATAACAAACATGTTAAATTTGTCAAAATTCAAAAGTAGTGCCTTATAGGTTTTGACTTCATTTTTTTAGCAATCTTTCTTTAGTCTTCTAGATATGAGCATATGTGGATTGGTATATTATGCCCCTAATTTTAATTTTTTGTTTTCTAGATTTGTTTTTGTGAGTGATTAGGATTACCAAAAGGAAATTTCTTTAGAGGGAATGGAGGAGGAGGATCTGGCGAATACTTGTGATGAAAAGCTCTTTGATTTTCTTCATGCAATTGGAAATTCATCTAGATATATTTATATCTGAGATATGCTCAATGTTCCCTTTGATTTGAAGAGCTCTTGAAGGATCTTGAGGATAAACTGAAGGATTTTAGGAATTTTAATGATAGATATATGGAAGGCGTAGAGATTGAGGGATTTGTCTATTATAGCGATGTAATGGAAGCTACCAATGCTGCTAGAACAACTTTGCAAACAAGGTTTAGCCTTATTGATGAGGAATTCAAGAAGTGGAAAGTAGATTACCCTTTTCATTAGAATGTGGTGCGCAGATCGGATGATGCATGTGTTTGTAGTGAATGTCGGAAGGTCCCCAAGAACAAAGAACTCTATAAACCTTCATAATTTCAAGTACAAAGAAACATCAAATTTGCACAACATAAGACAAAAAGACAAATTGGGTGCAATCGGGGTGCCTTGTGTGAGTGCTTCACAAGGCATGTATTTATAGATTTGTTTATCTTCAAGCTAAAAAAATAGTCCACTTTACAAATAGCATGCTTTTGCTTTTGCATTTGCATTTTCCCAAATATAAAGTAAGGCATTTGGGTGTCCAAAAGTTGGGCTATGCCCGAATACAAATATCAAATAACAAAATATTTAACCGAACACCTATGCGCATACAAGATAATAAAATTTGTATCAAGTGCGTTAATAAATAAGCGCACTTAAATAAATATTGGTGCTACGCCTTTAGTGATAAGGCATGCACCCATTAAAAATAGTAATTCTTCTAGGCATTTGGAGTCACGCCATTGCCTGGTGCTACCCAACGTCACCGTCGCCTGCTCTATAGATCAACTAAAGCATTCACAATTATTAGAAAATAATGAAATAAAACCCAACAAAAGTGAATACCTAGCAGTCTTCAACTACAAAATAATTAAATAGATTGGAACTCTGTCTCCTAACCTTAATTTAATTTGAGTGCATACTTTAAACTTGTAAATGTCCATTAATTTAATATGTATTTTACGAAATCACCCACTATAGAATCATCCACGTGCACATTAAATTAATTTGACACCCGAAAAGGATAGATCTCCCCGTCAGCTTCTCGCACAAGGAGTCCACCTTGTGTATGAGCCCTGGCAATAAATAGTTTTACAGAATCCACCGTGGTCACGGAATCCACCATGAAATATGCCTTTTGGCATCATATCCCTAGTGTGGGATAGCAATTGTCCTCAATTTCTATTAGCTCAATGTGGAGTTTGTAGTGAGGGGTAAGCACTTAGGTTGCAAGCGTGCATCCATTGGGCCTCTTCAACATGATGATTTTTAAACTTAACCAAATACCTAGAATATCTATAGCCATTTCTAGTGGTCATAAAGTCAGTGTCTAGAATAGTTTTAGGTTCAAGGATTTCAATTTGTTCTTCTAATAAAGGAGGGTTTTTATAGACAGGGTGGACAAGTAATTGGCCTCTAAAAGGTTGTAACAAAAAGATATGAAAAGTATTATGGATCTTCCAATGTTTGGGTAGTTCTAATTTAAATGCATTGTTATTTATATTGTGAATTATTTTGAAAGGTCCATTAAACCTAGGTGCTAATTTAACAACAAGGTGTTTCTCAACACTTTTCAATTTTCTCTTTTCAATGCATAACCAAACATAATCACCAACATTGAAACTCATGGCTTTTCTTTTTTTATTAACTTGTTTAGTGTATGATTGCTGGGCTTTCACAATCATATCTTTAACTTGAGCAAAAATAGTGACATGTATATTGGCAATATCATTAGCAGCTTTAACTTTATTCAACAGTGATGTAATAGGTGTAGGCAATCTATGTCCATAAATGATTTCAAAAGGTGCTTTGTGAGTAGCTGTGTGTGGTGTATTATTGTATGAAAATTAAAGTAGATAGAAATGTGTGTCCCATGTTTGTAGTTTTGAAATTGTGTATGTATGCAAAAGATCTATAATTGTACAATTAGTAGCTTTTATTTGCGCACTCGTTTCCAGATGGAATACAAATGAGAAATCAATCTTAGTATCCAAATTAGTAAACAAAGTAGTCCAAAAATTATTACAAAATCTAAAATCACAATAAAAAATAATAACTTATGGCAAACCATGATTAGTGAAAACAATTGTGCAGCTTGAGATGCAATTAATATTTTCTTGCATGGTAGAAAATATGCTTGTTTACTAAATCGATCTACTATAGTCCAAATCATATTATGATTAGCTTGTGTATTAGGAAAACCAATTATAAAATCCATTGAAATATAATGCCATGGACGGTTAGTAATTGGTAAATGCGTTAACAAACCATATTTCTTACCATGGTGTTGCTTGACTCTTTGACAAATTAAACACTCATAAACAAAGTTAGAAACATCAGGTTCCATTTGTGGCTAGTAAAAATATTCAACCAATGTTCTTAAAAGTGGAAATAATACCTCAATGACCTTGATATGAAGGTCAATGAATTTCATGCAACACAATGATCTAAATTGAACAGTGACATACAATCTTTTGTCATAAAACATAAATCCATCAGAATAAGACAAAGAATCAATTAGAATCCAATTATTAGCAACTAATTTGTTCCAATCAGCTTGAAAAATGGGATCATGGTCATAGGTATCATTCATAGGAGTAAGGAAATCAAAGAATAGAATGGAAATATTATGGATACTTGGTCTTATACTCAATGCATTGGCAACAACATTTTCTCTTCCTAGCTGATATTGGATAAGTGGATAAAAACTTTGAATGAAATCAACCCATTTAATATGGCGGTCAGAAATTTGTGGCTGACTAAGGAGATGTTTAATACTTTGCTAGTTAGTTTCAATCATAAAGTCAGATCCCATCAAATAGTGTTTCCATTGACATAAGACTTGAACTACGGCTAACAATTATTTATCATAGTTGGAATACTTCAACTCAGAAAATTTAAGTTTGCAACTAGAATAGGCGATGGGATGTGAATCTTGCATGAGGAGATCTCTTGTTCTTGATCCACTAGCATCAGTGACTACTAGGAAGAATTGTAGATTAAAATCAAGTAATTGTAGAACAGGTGCATGTGTTAAAGCACGTTTCAACAAATCAAAATACTTTTGCAGGTTGTTAGACCAATGATACATAACATGTTTAACAATTTCATCAAAGGCAATGCAAGCAATGAAAAAATTCTCACAAATTTTCTATAAAAGCTGGCAAGGCCTAAGAAAGAACGTAACTCATGCACATTTTTAGGGATTGGCCAATTCAAAATTTCCTCTATCTTTTTAGGATCAATGTGAATACCATTAGAAGAAACAATGTGACCTAAGTATTCATTCTGGGTTTGTAAAAATTCACTCTTGTCAGGGTTACTATACAATTGATTCTCTTTCAACAATTTGAAAACTAAAGATAGATGTTCATAATGCTCATTCTCATCCTTACTGAAAACCAATATATCATCAAAGAAAACAATCACACAATTTTGATACATAAAAAATATACGATTCATCATACGACTAAATGTAGCCGGTGCATTGGTCAACCGAAAGGCATAACAAAAAATTCATAATTACCAAACTGAGTTCTAACTATAGACTTAAAAATGTCAAGTGTATCCAAGCCTACTTGACGATATCTTGACTTGAGATCTATCTTACCAAAAATAGTGGCCCCTTGTAGTTTATCCATGAGGTCTTCTACCCTAGGGATAAGATATCTATTCTTAATAGTGATTTTGTTTAGGATACGATATCGCAACACATAGAGTTAGAGGTCACCACAGGGGTTTGGCAAGAAAACTGGACAAGATAGATAGAGATGTGTCTTCAAGACATAAGTAGATTATAGTGAATGTTTAAAGGTTCAAGAGGTACTTCACGGTCAATCACAGGGGTTTGAGAGAGAAGAATGTATGGGGATTCAAGAGCTTAGACTTTGGAGATGGTAGAGATAAGAGAAGGGTTGAAGGTTTCAAGCCAAGTTCTTAAAGATGTTGATAGAGCTTTCAACTGCATGTTCTTAGCAAAGATCACAAGAGTATTATCTCATAAGTTCTAACTCAAATCAAGCTTGTTTTCTTGACTGTAAGAGCAATCACAAATTATAAAATCAAGTACAATATGCTATCATGTATCATAAACGACTCGGCATCCCATCATTCATACATGATGCCATAGCATGAATCAATTTTGCATGATTACATTCAATGTAGACTGTTAGGGACAAAAGCTTATGAGTCAATTACAAGGCTTGTAGGGCAAAGAGACTTGCTTTAAGAGAGCTTCAAATTGAGTTCCTAATAAGGATAAGTTACCATAGCCAAGAAATAAGAGAAAAAACTCCTCTTAATTCAACTCAAAGCATCTATGAATGATCTACAAACATTGCTGTGCTATAGGGGAACATAATACTTGCATATTTTGACAATATGTCTTCCATAGAGTAAGAAATGAATTAAAAGAATAATGCTGTAGTTGATTCTTTGAATATGGCTAAAGATATCAGCCCAAAATCAGCCCAAATATCTTTCGAAATTCACCTTTGATGATAGCATAAACTTACCCTAACATGATGGTGGAAGAATACTAACAAAGATGAAGCCTGTCAGTTTCTTTCAGCATTATGAGAAGATATACCTCTAATAGACAAAAATGTGTATAAAAAAAAACCTTCCTCTATGCTACTCAGATTGCTAATCCAATGCCTCCATTAGCTCCAAAAGGGGATAAAATACGAGAACACCTGACCAAAATTCCGCCAGATCACTCCTTCTTCATCTCCCACTTTGGAGTGTTGTTCTCACTGCCTGAAAACAGTGATCGTGTGTCGCGCAATTTTTCCAATCTCTCTTTTTACATAAAATCCTCTCAAATTAGCTGAAAGCTACATGTTTTCTTTTACATGTTATCATAATCTAGAAGTTTTCTACAGTTGTATGGATTTTTATAAAAGATAATATCTAAAATATCAAAAATAGGCTAAAATCTAATATTTTTGAACCATGGACACTAACACGAATGTGTAAAATGGCATGGGCTTTCTAAATTAATAAGAAAGCCACACTTTAGATTTTTTTACACGGTGTACAGGTGTACGCGTAGCAGCACGACATCCACCCCCTCCTAACCTGCACATCCTCTGGCATATGCCAAAGTCTTATGGATCTGTAGTGTCAGAAGAAGTATATTCTGCCATGTCAATGTCTTCATCTTTTGCCTCTTCTTCTTCCTCTATGTCTTCATGCTCTTAAATTATATCCAAGTCTTCTAACTCATATGTTGAACTTTCTCTTCGTTTGAAAAGCTTGATTCTTTTTCCAGCTATGGGTATCTTCATGCTTGTTCCATCCAATTCAGCCAATGAATATGTGGCATTGTCATGAACGACCTTTACCGTATACGGGCCAAACCAATGCTTTACCATCTTCCTAGAAGCACTATATTGATTGTCTAGGCTGTTGTCATAGACAAGCACCCAATCATTTTCTCAAATTTCTCTTGGCTGAAGTCAATGTCGCTTATCAAATCTTCTTTTTTTATTTAGTCTTGCTATCTTTAGCTTCTCAATAGTAGCTGCTTGAACATCTTCAAGCCTTCTTTCTAGTTGCCATATGTGCAAAGTCAGTAACTCTTCTCTACTGATGCCTTCCTCCCGAGGTAGAAGACTCCATGTGAGAATAGATTCTTGAATTGGCATAATTGGTTGTTCTCCATGCATAAGTTCAACTCGCATATAGCCACTCACTGTATTGTGAGTAGTCTGGTCAGCCCATAATGCAAAAGATAGCATTTTAGGCCATTCTTTGATCTTTTCTCTACAAGACTTTGCTAGGGCTTTGAGAATAGATTGATGTCCTCTCTCACTCTTTCCATTGCCTTCAATATTGTAGGCTGATGTAAAAGCCAACTTGATACCCAATTGAGTAAAGAAGTTGCGTGCCTCATCGGCATCCAATTCTCCTCTATTTGCAATTACCTTGCCAACACAGCCATATATGCAAAATACTTCTTCAAGCAAAAAGTGACAAAAAAAAACAGCTTGAGTGGTCTTGGTTATTAAAGCTTTATCTTCAACTTGATTGGTTAGATCTTCTCTTGCAAGAATTAAATATCGCATATTCCATGTCCTTGTAGGCATGGTTACAAGATCAATAACCCATCTATAATGTAAAGACAAGGGATAAGTTTGTTGTAACCCATCTCGATGCTTGACCATAGAATACATCTAACACACATAATAGGTTTCAATAAAATGTGCTATGTCCTCTTACATGTTTTGCCACCAATATTTTTCTTTGACTTTACTAAAGGTTCCCCATATGCCTCTATGGCCAACCCACAAGCTTTCATGAAATTCCTTCATTACTTATTATTGCAATATTTTGTTATCTAAAACTCGGACAAGCACTCCTTTCTTTTTCTTTTTGTGCTTCCATAGATGCCCTTCTTTAAGAAAAAAGCCATAAGCTTTCCTCTTAATATGCTTGAACTCTTCATTAGTCCAAGACTCCTCCTTCTTCATTGTGCTCAAATATTGGATGATCTTCAGCCAATCTTCTTCAAGGAAATGAACTAGAACTTGAGCAATGCAATGAGCATGCTAGCTTCTAGTTGACCACCCTTCTTCCATAGATAAATCTTTGCTCTTTGTTGTTATATGTTGATTTAAAGCAGTACTTTTTCCTGTTATTTTTTGTACTTAATGCTATACCATTAAAAAGATTAGCTTCAGCTATTGCAATATTCAGCTTTGGGTTTGTATATGTAGCAACTGAAAAGTTACTTTCAGCAGCCATGGAATGAAATTCAGCAAGTATAGATTCTTTAGCTTCATCTTCTTCCATAAGCTCTTCTTCATTGTCATATCTTGCACATGATAGTGTGTTAGCAACTAGGTTCGCATTTCTTGCAATATGCTTTAATTCAAGGTTGAGAGATTTAATATATGAAATCCATCTTATCATAGCAATGTTGGGTGTAGAGAAGTTGGCAATCATGTCAAGAGTGGAAGACAATCAGTTTCTACCACTACGGAAGTACCTATAAAGTATTCACGATCACATTTTAATGTTGTTATAACTCCCCACAATTCCCTTTTTATTTGTGCATACCTTCTTTGTTGTTCATTGAGAACCTTTGCTCCAAAATGAATTGCATACCTGTTACCTTCAAGGTCTTCTTGGCCAATAGCCCATCCTATCCCAACGGGACTTGTATCCATAGTAAGGGTGATGCATTGACCATTTGAATAATCAGCCCTTTTGAGAGTGGGGGCTGAATTAACAACTTCTTTAGTTTTCATATAGTGAGAGTATGCTCTTTTTCCCAATAGAATCTTTGGCCTTTTCTTAATAATTGATAGAGATTTTCGGCTACATGAGAAAAATGTGGTATCCATATGATATAGAATACACATGCGCCAAGAAATCTTCTCACCTCTGAGATATTTGTGCATTTTTCTTGCATTCTGCTAATGGCATCTATCTTGATTGATGAAGGTTTACATCCATAGGGGCCACATAGATGTCCGACCATTAGGACTTCTTCTACTCCAAAAATCGACTTAGCTTCAGAAATGGTAAGATGTACCTCTTCTAGTCTTGTCAAAATCTTGTTACAAGCATGAATATGTTTAACTACAAATGTCCTGCAGCCATCTTTGTCAAGCTCCTCATTCTTTTCATTGACTTCACATCCCTTGATAAGTTACATCATCAAGAAATGGAAGAGTAAGTTGTGGAATAAAGTCCCCTAAGACTTTGTGCATGGCATTCATCATATGAGCCATGGAGTTTGTTGCACCTTGTGGTAGAGCGAACATGTGGACCAATCCAAGAGGTGTCTTCATTGTGGTAATGTCTCAGCTTTCTAATGAAAGCTAAAATTTTTCATATCTTAAATATAGGCCGCCCATAGAATAAATTGCTCTACATGCAAAAGCTTCAGCAAACTTGTCAACAATTGGACCCAAACCAACATTTCAGATTGTGACACAATTAACAAGCTATAGATCTTGGATGAATCATAAAGATCCATTTTTCTTGGGTAGGTAAACCATCGATTTGAGTAAGATGTTGAAGAAGCTTCTAAAATCTTCATTTTGATCATTTCATTTAGAAGTTCCAGTAATTTGGGCAAATACACCCTTGGAACAGGAATAGGCTTGAGGTTCCAAGGCACATGTGGAACCGTAAAAATGACCATAGGAGCAACAATATTTGGATCCACATAGCCTATTTCACTTGGTTGAAATGCAAAAGCTTTTCCATGTTTCATTAGCATTTGCATAAAGGAGTGTTTTTCAATCGATGAAAGGAAAGAAATTTCACCTATTTTGAGCCCTTTTATTGTGACCAATGTTGAAAGAATCATGAAGACTTGGCTGATTTGTTGCCCTATCAGCTAGCCCTTCTCTTTTAGGAGGTAGTGGGACTACCGCAGGCTTGACTTTCTTATCCACTGTCTTGTATTTTGTCTCCACTTGCACTTCAGCCTTGTTGAGTAAACCAATGCCTTTCTACTCAACAAATAATTGAATTGTTTGATAGAAATCCAATGTACATACTTCTATGGACTGATTTTTAGCTTGATTTTCTATATGATCAGCTGCATATATTTTGGCCAATGTGTTAGTAGTAATCAATCCAAAAAAATTGCCCGAAATATCTTCATTTTCAGCCATCATGTCATAAGTTTTTAGCACCCTTTTTACATGACATAAATATTTTCTTTAAGCTTTAGTCATGGCTACAAGATACTTATAATAGCCCATACTATTGGCTATATATACATATATATTTTCTAGAGACACAGTTCCTATAGCATAAGGAGGTTCAATATTTTTACATGACGCACTGCCATAGCCTCCTTTTATAGCAATGCAGCCCGAAAACTCTTGAATTCTCGGGTATTAGAAGGCACAAGATAATCACACATGGTCGATCTCTGATTTGATGATAGTTAACACACACAGTAAGAAATTTGACAACTCGTTCATTATCCTTGCTTTGGATTTGAGCATATGAAGAACCATCATCAAGAGCTTTTGTTTCCAAGCGGGCTTCAGAAATATAAGGTTGCCCAAGAATGATAGGGTAACTACAAGAGTCTTGAAAAAAAAAAGTGAAATTTTTATTTTATGTCTCCAATAGTTACCTACACATTAGGACATGCAGCATATAACTCTCCAGAAGAGTTCTTTGCAGCTCTCATTCGCCAACCTGGATCAACATCTATGGGCCATTCACCACTTTCATAGAGACACCTTGCCATGACGTTTATCTACGATCCATGGTCTAAGAGTGCAATACATGGTGTTTCTTTTTCTCCAATTTTGACAACTGTCTCCGTTGTTGCTCTTGCCCAATGCATACGGGAGTAGTGACTGCTTGGAATGAACCGAGTCTCTCCTTCACATGCATGTGCTATAGATAGCCTTCTTTTTGAGAGATGGGTTGCCCAACTCGTTTGGACCAGCCAATAATTACATTTTTAGCTTTCACTTCTTTAATTTTTGCATTCATGCTTTCTTTATCTCCAACTTCAATTGTTGTAATTAATTCTTTAACTATTTCAAGATGAATTCCTTGTGAAGTCAGCTTCTCTTCATCTTGCACAAAAACTCGAAGAACTTGCAAAAAAGCATGCATTGTTTCTTCATCTTCATCACCAACATATTGTCTTTTCATTTTAATTACGTTAATAATTACATCATGGAATTCACGTTTGGCAAATTTCAGAATTTTTCCTAAGGCGAATTCAATTTTGCTTCCTAGAATTCGTTCTTCTAGGACTCGTTTGAGATCGATTGCAGATTCTATGTCAGACTGCAATTTGTAGCCTGGCTACTTGCCTTTCTTCTTTCCTTCGGTCTTCTTTGTTTTTGGCACATCTTCCATCTCTTGATCTGGGGTTAGTATTTTCAACAAGATTTGGTTATTCAGGTGTTCTTCTAGTTACCCGTTTCGGAGGGCCAAAAGAGGAAGGCCCTGATTCATCTTCTCTTCTTCTCTTTTCTTCAATCAAGAATTCTTTATGATTGACGTCAGCCAAATGTGCAAAGGCGGAAAAAGAACCTACCAGTTCTTTCCAACCAGTAATTCCTCAAATGCACTGACTGGCATTAGCCAAATCTTCTTTAGCTGCTTTACCACGTTCCATTTGATCTAGTGCATGCATCCATACTTTAGATTGTACATTAACTTTACATGCTTTCAAATTTGATTTAGTTGGTTCAATTTGTAGCCCATAAGTAGTTGCGTCAATTGCTGCGTAGGCATTCTTCATAGCTAAATCTTCTAATCTTTTCTTCATTCCACCATTGCCAAAATTTGGCTCTAGTGGAAGACCAGTTTCAGCTGCATGAATTTTTTAATCTTTCCAAAAGACGAGCTTCTGTGCTTCAACCTCACGCAAGGAAGAACACTCCCTCTTGTCATGTTGTTGGCTATCACACCAAATATAGCCCCTCTTAAAGTCTTCTCTCATGGGTCTTTGAGTTGATGATCGTTCTCGTTCTTCAACTTTGACATCCAACTTCTCCACCTTGGAACTAATTTCTGTAAGATTCAGATGAAGGCTATGCATGCTTTTAATGAATTCATCCATGACATTATTTTTAGAAGGAACAAAAGAAGAAAGAGTTGATTGATTAGTCAAAGGAATAGGGGATTTTGAAAGTGGAACAAGCTCCATCAATGGAGTTGTGGAAGCTAAAGTAGAGCCCAATATTAGTCTCATCCGCTCTCTTTGAGCAATCATGTTAACTGCATCAGTAACATCTGTCCATGTAGTCTTGACTCTTGATTCGAAGGTAGCATCTTCTAGGTGATCAATAAGTTTCTCTTGGAGAGTGGGATCTATAGCCATAAGGAATAATTCAATATTCTGACCTTCCATAATTTATTGGTCTTCAGCATCAAGTTGTCCAAATGTACTTACAAACTCATGGTATAAAGCTATTGCAGCTAAACCTTTGTTGGATTTCTCAACCCAATTAGTGAAACTTTTCTTCGTTATTAGGCCAGAGTCTTCTAAGAAGAATTCTTCACATAGGGCTTTTTTGAATGCAGCCCACAATCCGCATCTTGATGAAAAAGACCATGGATTCTTCCTTGAAGACCATGCTTGGCTAGTCTAGCAAAATAGTGAATCCATGCATGTTGCGGTATACCAAAGAAGAGTATTTTTGTAATATTTCTATTGAAAAATATTACTAGCCCATGTGAGACTCAAGCAAATGACAATTCTGGCATTCAAGTTACCGACGGTACACGATGTATCATGACTCTCCACTGGCCAAACGAGACCAAGGTTTAAAAACCCGCATATCTACATGTGAACCTCCTCTTGGGAGGAGGTTAAAAGGATAATGTGGTGATAAAAATTAAAATTATTTTTATATTATATTACCCCTTCTTTTCCCCCCAGCCGAAGGCCATGCTGGAGGAGAGGGAGTGAGGCGCGGATGTGTAAGCACCATTGCTGGAGGTTGTGGGGGGAATATGGCCATGCAATAGGCCATGTGGGGGAGAGAGGTCTCCTCTCCCTTGTCCTATATAAACCCCCTCTATGGGGTGGAGGAGGAGAGGAGTCAGAGGCTGACAGACTGTGAGAGAGAGAGGAGAGCTATGTCGCTCCAAGTTGCACCATGAGGAGGGAGGAGTTGCCGCAGAAAAGCCGCCGTCTAGATTTGATGCCGCCTGAAGTTTGTGGCCGCCATCAAGCTCCCATCCTCTTCCCTCCATGCCACGTTCGCAGCCTAGAAGCTTCTTGGAAGCTTCTAAGGGGGCTCTCCAAGCCGTCCTTCCCGTGGATTCAAACTAGCCAGTTTTAAACCCCTTTTTTTTCCCACTGAATCTCCTTAAGTCCACTTTACCCCCCCGGTTTTCTTTTAAACCCCTTCCTATGGATTCCCCACACAAGTCCATATTAACCCGGGTTTTTAAAGCCCCTTTTCCATTGCGATTCCCACAAGCACATTTTACCCCCGGGTTTCCCTTAAACCCCCTTCCCATTGCGATTCCCATAAGTCCCTTTAGATTCTCAATAAGCCATCCCGGCTTTGAAGCAAAGGAGAAGTTTATAAATCCCCATTTTCGCAAAGCTATACAAACCTTCCTAGCCGGAATTTCAAGAGAAGAATCTCCCAAGCCTCCGTTTCCACAAGGCTTTTGCAAGAACCCACTCAGGAATCCCTCTTTTTGGAAAGAAAGAAGGCCCAAAGCTCCGAACCCTAAGGCCTTTCAAAGCACGATTCCACAAGTCAGTACTTCAGTCAAGGAGCTGTACCTCAAAGGGATTCGCGCGTACAAGGGAGAACGGGCCAAGGCAAGAAGGTCGAATTCAGGATGGCCCCTAAAAAGGCACAAGGTGCAACCGTAGGAGGATGATCTCCTAACATTCATGTGGACATTTCACCGAACCCACAAGTCCAGGTTTTCTTCCTAATTTTGGTTTATGTCGAAATATTGCCATTGTGCATGGATAATTTATGGAATTAGGATGCACTTTTACGATTAAAATACATTGGCTCTTTTAAAGGAAATAACTCACAAATGAATATTGGTCAATTGCATTTTTTTTAAAGGGAATGAACGAAAGATGTTTATGCATTTTTAGCAAGTGGCTTCTGTGCATTGCAAAGTAACGAATCTAGAACAACAACGATTATCATTACAAAGTCGGAATTATTGTAGTACACCTTCGACTATGCATGGAAAGATTAAATCGCATGTCGCATTATTAGACGAATCTTTCTTAGTAATGATTCATTAAAGAAGATTGCTAACAACCATAGGAATTTGCAAGGCATGGAAATGATTCTAGGGCTGCATGAAGTAGGTTAAACTCTAGTCAATTGGTATAAATCTCAATCAACTATGTAAGTAGTTAGGAAAGGTTGTGTAATGCTCATTCAGCGTACGAATATTTCATTTAGAAATGAAGTTAGGGAAAGGTTGCATGGTTCGTTTTAACATAAAACCCTAAAAGCTTAGTGGCATGAATCTTGAATGCATGTTCTAGAAGGATCAATAGAAGTTATGCCGTAACTTAACATACGCTTTGATCTTAACCAAGAAAGTTAGGGGTTGTAAATCTAATCATACGTAGAGGCAAAAAATCATGTGCTTACGAAAATAGTATCGTAATGCAACCAATTCCCCCCTCTTCGATCAAGACAATATCTTTAGAAATAGTTCATCCTTGTCGTAAGACAAGTAAATTGGCTTACCAAAACACCTAATCCGCAAAGGATTCTCTTAGGATGGTTAAATCGATACAAAGTTCTAAATAGGGTTTAGCACATTAAGAACTTGGCCTAGATGCACTTATTACCAAGATGAAACTCTCATATCCCTATAGTCCTGCCCATATTCACGGAATGTAGGGGCAATAGGACGTACTTGCAAGAAACAACTTAGGGTTTCTACCCTAAGGATCGCTCGTTAAAAGGATGAAACTCGGATTGAGTGGAACCCTAGGACCGATGCTGTTGGCCTAGTGCAATCGGAAGTGGATTGGATATGAAGACACCCTAACCCTGTTTCCTATCTGATCATGATTCTGATGGACTGCTAAGACATGTCCTGAAGGGAATAGGTGCACACGTTATAGTTGGTATCAGAGCAAACCAACAAAGGATTGTTTTTAAGAAATATTAATAGGAAGAAGTAAAGCAAATGTTGTTATTCAGAACATTTCCTTACTTTCGATGCTGTCTTGCAGAATTATGAAGCATGGAACAGGTTCTTAGTGTTCCGAGTCATGTTTATGACCGCGATGCATTCCCCAGATTATCGACAAAGGGTCAATATGATGAGCATCCAAGATCGTATTTATAATCCATCGCCTTTGTACATGGAACGAAGATGGACGGGTGACTCAGAAATCTACTATATAGCTGCCCATCGGTGTACATACCTTCAAACCAACCTAAAGAGGATCAAGTGGTTGGAAGACCTGAAGATCGTGAAGCTGTTCATTTTTGTGGAGGCTCACGTAAACTCAACTTTACATATTCAAGGTTGGAGGGTTGAATTGAACTCATATGTATACAAGGAAGTGACCCGTGTAATCCCCGCCGATAGGATCAAGGTGTTGGGGCGCTATGAGAAGAATGGGTTCCAAAGGAAAGGATACCCTAATCTTCCAATGACTTACCAATTCCTGAAGATCCATGACCCGAAACCATACTATTATCTAGCTCTTATAAATAAATGTAATACAGCATTATTCTCCCCAAACTAAATGTAACAGTTGCTCTCCAAAAGGGCTATGTCCATATAAATGCAATAAGACTTGTTTTTATCAATGTCTGTCTTGTCCATGAGAATTGATAAAAAGTTAAGTGGCTAGGATTCTTGGTTGATAGCTGAATTGGGTATGAAATATAAATCATAACGATTAGCGAGTTATAACGTTAAGAATCCTTTATTCAAGCACAATCCCAGGTATAGATTCCCAGCTCGCCTCCTACATCAAGTACGATCGTGATCCAGGAGAAGAAGTTTCTTCCTAAGTAGATTAAGCCGCTTGAATTTGACGGGAAAGGTAGAACTATCCAAGCGGATGCTGAAATTTGGATAGAGTCCATGGAGGATTTCTTTGAAGCAGCCGGTACTACACCCGCCAACCAGGCTATGCTCGCCAAGCTGAAGCACATCGACAAAGCTAGGCTTTCGCGGAAGCAATGGTGCAGAGATCAAGGGATCGCGGAAGGATCCGTTACCTGGGAAAAGCTGAAGAAAGCTGTGCAAGGAAGATACTTACCACCTACATATCGCACACAGAAAATGAATGAGTTCTACGAGCTAAAACAGCTCGGACTCACTCTTGACGCATATTACTCAAAATTCATCTCACTTCTTAAGTATGCGCCAAAGATGGACATGACACAGCACGTGTCAAAATTTTGTGCTGATTTAAACCCACCAAGTGAATACCCGTCTCGAATCAATGCGCCCAACAGATCTACATAATGCACTCATTCGAGCTGTGCCTATAATTTAGGAGGTGCAGGCTAGGCCAAGAAGTAACAAAACTTGGTCCTATAATGACTCGAACAGAGAAACATATAGGCCTGAAATGAAGAGAGTTCAAGGTCAGAATCAGAAACAAAGAAAGAAAGCAAGGACTAATAATTCCAACAGCTTTGTCCCTACCCAAAGCAATGGTCGAAACCTCCATTGTTTCCACTGCAATGAGCCCGGTCATTTCAAGAGGCAATGTCCCAAGCTTGGCGGAGGACATCACCAAGAACCTTTCCAAGGAACTGGTCATGGCCAGGGATCCGCTACCCGAGGCAGGGGAAGAACGCCTGCGTTGCCAACATGGAAATGTGTGAAGAAGAAGATCCGACCATGGAAGTAGAGTTTGAAAGGGTGATAGTCCATGCCGCTCTTCACAAGAAAGGGCCAAATCTCCAGTTTTCGGTGATTCAGACACCGTCAGACTATCAAGGTAAAGGTTTCAAGACCTTGATTGATTGTGGCAGTACACATTCCTTTATCTCACCAGCTTGTGCAAGAAGATTAGAAATAGCCACAATAGAAGCACCTACCTTACTTGTGGAATTAGCAAATGGTCGTGAGGTCACTTGTACCAGGCAAACTGCTAAGGTGGAATTCTTTCTAGGAGGAAAGATGACTTCGGTCAAATTCTGGTGCACAGATCGGTCATCGTATGCGCGCGTAGTGAGAGTCAGAAGGTCCCCAAGAACACAAGAACTCTACTTTTTACACAAAAACCAATGAAGAAAGCTTGCACGACATGAACAAGAGACCAATTGGGTGCAATCTCCCCCCATGCCTTGTGTGAGCGCTCCACAAAGCATGTATTTTATATATTATTCATCTTCAAGCTCAAATAATAGCCCAATTTACAAAATAGCATGCTTTTGATTTTGAGTTTGCTTTTGTGCCACTTAAAGAATTAAAGCTATTGGGCGCCCAAGAAGTCAGGCGGTACCCAAATACAATATTCAATGCAAATATTTAAATCGTACGTCCATGTGCATACAAAATAATAATAAATAAATATCAAGTGCTTTAATAAATAAGCGCGACAAAATATAGGTGTCATGCCTAATATACGCGCCCATAAAAAATTGATGATAATTTGAATACACGCTATCCTCCAATGCTTCCCAATCCCACCGCTGCTCACTCTACACATCAATTGAAGCATTCACAATTGTTAGAAAAATAATACAATTAAACTGACAAAAGTGAATACCTAACAGTCTTTAGCTACATAAAATAAATTGGTTAGAAATCAATCCTAACCTTAATTTATTACAAGTGCGCACTCTAAACTCATAAACATTTATTAATTTAAATATGTATTTTACGGAATCACCCGCTATGGAATCACCCACTTACACATTAAATTAACAAAACGCCCGAAAAGGATAGGCGTCCCCATCGGCTTTTCGCACAAAGAATCCACTTTGTGTATGAGACCAGATAATAATAAAATTTTACGGAATCCACTGCAAAACCTCACGGAATCCACTGTGGAATATGCGTCCTGGCATCATACCCCCGGGGGTGGGATAGCAATTGTCCTCAATTGCTATTAGCTCAATGTGGAGCTAATAGAGTGGGGAAAGCATTTAAGTCTCTAGCGTGCATCCATTGGGCCTCTTCAACAAGATGATTTTTAAACTTGATCAAATATCTAGAATATCTACTGGCCAGCTCTAGTGGTCATAAAATCAGTAACTATAATAGTTTCAGGCTCAAGGATTTCAGTTTCATCATCTAACAAAGGAGGGTTTTCATAGACAGGGTGTACAGGTAGTTGGCCTCTAAAAGGTCGTAACAAACTGATATGGAAGGTGTTGTGGATTTTCCAATGTTATGGTAATTCTAGTTTAAATGCATTGTCATTGATTTTGTGTATGATCTTGAATGGTCCATAAAATTGTAGTATTCCCACTCGTGAATATTGACTTCCCGCACACTGCGTAAACCTCGTGCAAAGGTTATCTTTCATATTGGAATTGCCGGCAGTGTAATCTGTAACCTGCACGCGAGAAATCGAGACCTCCGCATTGGCAAAGCAAGCCCGAGGGTTCAAATCCGCAAATCACACGTAAACACCCTCTTGGGAGGGGCAAAATGGATATTATTAAAGCAAATTTTTTTATATTTATCCCTTTCCCCCAGCCGATGCACGGCTAGAGGAGAGGGAGTGTGGGGGGATGGGCTTAGTGGAGTTGTGGGCTACATGAGGAGGGGGAAGCCATGCAGTGGCCACGTGGTGGAGCTCTCCTCTCCCCCCCTTAGACTATAAACCCCCCCCCCCCCCCAGGGGGTAAGAGGGAGGGGGGGGAAAGCAGAGGACGCCATGCTGAGGAGGGAGGAGAGGCCAGACGTGCTCGGAGATACTGCCGTGCTTCACAACTTGAAGGAGACGAACGGAGAGAGAAGAGGGAAACGGCTGCTGCCATCGCCGTGCTGAGGAGGAGGAGAGGCGTGGGAGTAGAGGGGCCATGAGGCTGCTGTGCCGAGGTCGTGCTGGAGAAGGCTGTGTGGAGGAAAGGAGGATAGGCTGCCATAGCTGCTGCTGTGCTACATGAGGGCTGCCACCTATCGTGGAGGAGCAACGTGATGCCGTGCTACAGCCGCTAGAAGACGCTACCTTGCCACATCCCACCACGCCTAGACCTGTCGGCCGCTACTGCCATTGCAACTCTGCTACCGCCATTGCAGCATTGCTGACGCTGGGCTCCACGTTGCCCCTATCAAGACAAGTATCATCTCCTCGTCATCTCTCCACCTTATTATTACTCCCGCTCCCTCTTCCACATTGACTTTGATTATAATCAGAAGCTTCTTAAGAAGCTTCTTAGAAGCTTCTTAGGATAAGGGATATAGGCCTTGTTCCTGCGTGCCTTCTCGGGTTATCAATCGAGCTCATAAAAGCTCCTTCTCACAAGCCTATTCGTAATAAGCCAAATCCTACAAGCCTTCTCGTAAAGCTCCATTCCCACAAGCCCTCTCACAAAGCTCCTTCCCACAAGCCCTCCCGTAAGCCCAAATCCCACAAGCCCCAGTATTTTGAAAGATCCACATTCGGTGAAGGAATCTCCGACATACGAGGGGGAAGGCACATCTTGAGGCTGTTTAGAGAACGCGTAGAAGCAAGGGAATCCGCGGAGATCAAGTCCTCAATGATGGCTCCGAAGAAGTCGCAAGGCATGCCTGCGGGAGATTCTTCTCCTAACATTTACGTGGACATCTCCCCGAGCCCACAGGCCCAGGTTTTATGATTTTGATTCTACGCAAAAGTAATGCATTAGGTATGATAACTTTCATGGAATAGAAAGCACCTATGCATGTTCAAATTCACCAAGCCTAATTAAAATGCAATTGAGGAAAATTTGCCTATTTGATCGATTACTAGAATTATTTCATGACATGCAATTGAGTTATTAACATTTTCAATGTGATGAACGCAAATTGTCTATCCATCTTACGACCTTAGTAGTATGTTGCCTTGTCATGCATTTCAAAGTGACGAGCCTAGAACACCTATTGCCTATCATTATAAGGTTGAAGTTATTAAGTGCACTTTTGACTAGACATGGAAAGAATAAGCATATGTCGCATATTAGAAAAAATCTTTATTGTAATGGTTCATGGGAAAAAGTCGTTAACTCCCGTAGGAGGTTAGCCGAAAAGTAATTGTAGAGTATCAAAAATGAATCTATGGATTGGCATGTGGCATGTGCTTGCAAGAAAGAATATACCAACACTAATCCTACAATATTCACTTTGCATGAACCTCATTTAACTACGTTGTAGTTACGAAAGGGTTGCATGTTGCACTTTCATCGTGCATAAAATTCATTCATCAAGAGTTGCATTTGGGAAAGGTTGCATGGTTTATTAAAGCGTGAAATCCTAAAGCTTAGAAAAAGGTTATAGTCCTAGTAGGCTCTATGAAAGTTATTCTGCAAATTATCATGCCTTTGTTTTTAACAAGAAATGTTAGGGTTATTGCGAATCTAGTGGTACATATAGAAGTAATGAATCGCGTTTTTACGTGTATTGTGACATGTTGCAACTAGTTATCTCCTTTAGATCAAGTTTATCATCTCTAGGAATGGCTCGTGCTTGTCGCGAGACAAGCATATTGAATTATCTAAATCACCTAACCCGCAAGGGATTCGTATAGGCATGGTTCAGTCGATACGATAAATACCCCAAGCACTAACTAGGGCTTAGCACGTTAAGGATTCGGCCAAGTTTAACACTTGTTGCTAAGTCGAAACCCTCATACCCAATGGTCCTACCCACATTCCCGAAATGTTGAGTCAATTGGATGCTCATGCAAATAATGATCTAGGGTTTCTACCCTAAGGATCATTCGACCTTATGCTAGAACTTGGATTGAGTTGGAATCCCTAGGACCGAACGTTGTCGGCCTAGTGCAATTAGGATTGGGTTGGGTAAGAAGACACCCTAAACCCTGCTTCTCGGCTGGAGATAATTCCGTGACCAGAAAACGCCATTCAATGGGTGAAATGATCCCGTGGAATAGATGCAACACTTGTGCAAAAAGTTGCAACATCGCATAGACTTGTGATTTGTTCACAAGAGAGTTTTGCCATTTCTTGAAATGAGGTTGGCAAGTTATTGCGCAAATTTAACTTACAAGAGGATGAGTAATCATCCTGTTACATCACCTTTCTTGGGGAATAATTGCCAAGAAAAAGGAGAGTTAAGTATTTGCCTAGAAGCAAATGATCAATCAATAAATTGGAGCGACATGGTCGCCAGGATTTACTATTAATAAAACCTAAGGTATTGGTTAAGTTGGGTTAACAGGGTATGGCCCTAACTCAAGGACAAAAGGGTGAACGAACAAACCCTTGGGGATCTTGCCAAGTCGCAATTGATCCCAGATCGAATGCTGGATGCATTCGGAGAGAAGTATTCACTCCTTAACAGTTGGCCAAATAAATGACCACTGGAATTGATTGTGCTTGTAATAGTTTAGAAAGCACTGTTTGCATTGTTTGCTCAAGGAACTAAAGGATGAAAAGATATCTAAATGCTTCAGGTTGAAGGCCTGAAGGGAGAGGCAGCTTCAGTTACCCCCGACTGCCTGCCTGACCCTAACCAAGGGGGTTGTTGACCGCGCCGGGAACGTGGACCGAACCCGCCGCGAGAGGTCTTTCCGTTGAGCTCTACTTGGAGCAGGAGGACGCTTGGGTGCCAGGGGGGGCTCTGGCCGTAAATCCCTCGCCTTCCGGGTCCTGCACAAGAGGCTAACGTGACTCGGGATTGGATCTCGAGGCCCGCATACTAGTCTACGGGCAGAAGCTTGGAATAGTGATCCCTGGCGGATTACTGGATAGCCTTCGGGCGGATTATGGACAAGCCTACGGGCGGAACTCCTTGTATTTCAAAGATAAA
Source organism: Lygodium microphyllum (assembly GCF_053477565.2). Lineage (NCBI taxonomy): Eukaryota > Viridiplantae > Streptophyta > Polypodiopsida > Schizaeales > Lygodiaceae > Lygodium > Lygodium microphyllum. The sequence goes on along the minus strand of NC_141161.1, from coordinate 7,701,615 downwards.
ATGATGAAATGATAATAAAGAAGTTGTTTGATATTGTTTTTCTATGTCATGTGATAAGATTACGTGAAGGAACCAGTGCTTAACAGGGTTAATTAAAGAAGCTGATTGTTATATGTCAAATTAATGTGTTAGATAATTACATAACTAAAACAAACCGAGGAAAGTGCAGAGGATGGACCATGGGTCCGTCCTACGGATGGGTGGTCCCGGTTAGCCGGGAAATTTTCTCAAAAATCTCGAAGAATAGCGGGATGATCATCATCATCAAAACGAATAACGAGAACGATGACCTAGAGTTATATCTTACCCAATTTACGTTGTTTTAGGGGAACGGAATGGGACTATGCCTTATGGCAGAGAGGTTGAGCCTTGCATCCCTCTCGTTTCCCATTCTCCTTGAACCAAGTGCAGCGTGAATCCGCTTCGGACCTGGCGTTTCTGCGTAAAGTAGTTCGCTTGGGTCTGACGCTAGTTGCTGTTAGCTAATGACCAATCAGGATAACCCAAATTCCGATCGATCCTAAGTGGGAAACGGCCAGGATACTTCCGCTACGTGGCAGACACGGGAAGACCTAGATTGCAAAACCCGTAACATTCCATGGGAGTGCCGGGTGGAGTTTTCTAGACATCCTTTCCGATGGACTGCTAAGACGTGTCCTGGATGATTCTAGTGGACACGTTACAAAAATCTAGGTGCTAATTTGACAATAGGGTGTTTATCTACACTTTGTAATCTACGTTTTTCAATTCGTAACCAAACATAATCATCAACTTTAAAATTCATAGTCTGTCTTTTCTTGTTTGCTTGTTTTGTGTATGATTGCTGGGCTTTGGCAATCATATCTTTAACTTCATCAAAAATAGTAGCATGCATGTTAGCAATATCATTAGTAGTTTGAATTTTGTTTGATAAGGATGCAACAGGTGTAGGCAATTGATATCCATAAATAACTTCAAATGGTGCTTTCTTTGTAGCTGTATGTGGTGTGTCATTATATGCAAACTGAAGTAAATGTAGATATGTATCCCATGTGTGTGGTTTTGAAATGGTGTAAGCACGCAAAAGATCTAAAATATTACTATTGGTAGCTTTTGTTTGACCATTTGTTTCAGGATGAAATGCAGATGAAAAATCAATCTTTGTTCCTAAGTTAGAAAACAAAGTAATCCAAAAATTATTGCAAAATCTAGAATCACGATCAGAAATAATGACTTTTAGTAAACCATGATTAGTGAAAACATTTTTCAAAAACAATTGAGCAGCTTGAGATGCAGTTAAAGTTTTCTTGCATAAAATAAAATATGCTTGTTTGCTAAACCTATCTACAACAGTCCAAATCATATCATGGTTAGCTTTAGTGTTAGGTAGACCAGTGATAAAATCCATTGAAATCTGTTCCCATGGTCGTGATGGAATAGATAATGGCATTAGTAAACCATATTGTTTACCATGGTGTCTTTTAACTCATTGACAAATTAGGCATTCAAATACAAAGTTAGATACATCAGTGTCCATGTGTGGCCAATAAAAATCTTCAGCCAATGTACGCAAAGTAGATATAATTCCTCTATGACCTTGATATGGAGGACAATGAATTTCATGCAAAACAAATGATCGAAATGGAATAGTCACACATAATCTTTTTTCATAAAACATGAATCCATTAGTATAAGACAATGAATCAATAGGAATCCAATTATTTGCAACTAGTTTATTCCAATCAGCTTGAAAAGTAGGATCCTGATGATAAGTATCTTTCATAGGGATAAGGGAATCAAATGATATCACAAAAACATTTTGAATTATCGGTCTTCTACTTAAAGCATCAGCTACAACATTCTCTTTTCCAGGTTGATATTGTATAAGGGGATGAAAACTTTGAATAAAAGCGGCCCATTTAATGTGTTAGTCAGATATTTGTGGTTGACTAAGGAGATGTCTAATGCTTTGTTGGTCAATTTTGATCACAAATTCAGATTCCATTAAATAATGTTTCCATTGATGTAAGGCTTGTACTACAGCTAACAATTCTTTGTCATAGGTAGAATATTTAAGTTCAAATGGTTTGAGTTTGCAACTAGAGTAGGCTATGGGATGAGAATCTTGCATAAGGACTGCTCCTATTCTAGATCCACTAGCATCAGTAACTACTAAGAAGAATGGTCTATTGAAGTCAGGTAGTTGTAATACAAGAGCATGAGTTAAAGTATGTTTCAACAAATCAAAGGACTTTTGTTGATTGTCAGACCAGTTATAGACAATACCCTTCTTTAAAAGCTTTGTCAAAGGTAATGCAAGTAATGAGAAATTCCTCACAAACTTTCTGTAAAAGCTAGCAAGACCTAGAAAAGAACATAATTCATGCACATTTTTGGGTATGTGCCAATTTAAAATTGCTTCTATCTTTTTAGGGTCGACTTTAATACCTTCTGATGAAATAATATGTTCTAGATATTCAATTTCTGTTTGAAAGAATTCTAACAACTTAAAAACTAAAGACAAATGTTCATAATGCTCATTCTCATTTTTACTGAATACTAATATGTCATCAAAGAAAACAATGACACAATACTGATGTTTCAAAAATATGTGATTCATCATGCGACTGAATGTGGCTGGTGCATTAGTTAGACCGAAAGGCATAACTAGAAATTCATAATGTCCAAATTGTGTTCTAAATGCAGTTTTGAATATATCAGATTTGTCCAATCTTACTTGATGATATCCAGATCTAAGATCTATCTTACTGAATATGGCAGATCCTTGTAGTTTATCCATAAGATCATCTACCCTAGGAATCAGATATCTATTCTTAATAGTAATTTTATTTAGAGCACGATAATCAATGCACATGCGATAGGTATTATTTTTCTTTTCCACTAATAAGACAGGTGCACCAAATGGAGAACTACTAGGTCGAATTAATCCTCTCTTAAGCAAATTTTCTATTTAGATTTGAATTTCTTTCTGTTCAATTTGGTTATGTCTATATGGTGCTTTACATAGTGGTTGTGTTCCAAGAATTAAATATATCTTATGATCTTCAGGACGTGAAGGTGGTAATCTAGGTGGTAAATCAACAGCAAAACAATCTTGAAATTGGGCAACAAATTGTGTATGCCTAGGATGCATCTATTTTTCTTTAGATTGAATTTCATTCACCCATATTAAATAGGATTTGCTACTCTTACGTAATGCACGTTTAGCCTGAGTATAAGTAAGCAATGGAAATTTATTGGAAGCATGCATACCATGCAGTGTGATTTGTTTTCCTTGAAAATAAATTTTAATTGAATGCGTAGAATAATCTATATCAGGATTGTATTGATGACGCCAAGGCATTCCTAAGATAATGTCACTAGACTGCAAAGGTACAACTAAGAAATTTCTTCGTTTAGTATATTCACCAATTTTAATTTCTAAATTATGCACCTTTTGTGTTCCATTATATCTCGTACCTAAGAATACAGCCTTGATGCGATAATGTGTAGAAACAGTTTGTAAATTCAATTCTTTGACCAATTTTGTGGAAATAAAGTCATGTGTGCTGCCATCATTATGTAAAATAGTCTTTTCTTTACCATGCACATAACATTTCATTGTTAATAAAGAATGGGGAGTTGGCATACCTGGCAAAGTATCCGAAGTAGTACCAATGTCATCATCAGCTTCCGTAAAGTTTGGCATTTCCTCACGTTCTTCATCTTCTATTGCTCCCAGATAATTGATATGAACAGATGGCTTTTTGGATTGACAATTGACTGCTAGATGTCCAGGTTGATGGCATTTGTAACAAACTATGGGTTTTTCTTTAGTTACATTATTGGTAATGGCAGGAAGTTTAGGAATGTTGGGATTTGATTGTGGGGATGGCTTAGGGTTTGGATTGGTGTTTGATGGCAAGGCAGGTGGTCGTGTCCAAGATTTACGGAATGAAGGTGGAAGAAAACGAATTTGATTGAATCTTTGAAAATTTGAATTGATCAATTGTTTGGAACCATAGTTACCATTAGTTGGAAATTATTGTGGTCGCTTGTCTCGTCCGCGAATTTTGTCTTCAGTGTCATGGGCCAAGGAAATTGCATCTTCAAGTGTTGTTGGCTTGAACATATTGACTTCCACATAGAAATGTCCAAGTAGGCCAGACATAAACTTGCATTTATGAGTTGCTTTAGGTACATCTTCGAGCATTCGTAATTGTAGTAGAGCATTCTAGAAACGTTCAGTGTATTGAGAAATAGGTTCACGATCCCTTTGTTGTAGAAAATCCCATTGCTTGATGGCTTTTTCATGGAATTGAGGAGGAAGGAAATTCTGCAAAAATTTCTTTTGGAAAGTCTCCCAGGTAGTGGGACAATCAACACTCTTGTGGACCACAGTCCACCATAAGGATGCTCAGTTAGTGACACATTTAATTTTGTCTTTCTCAGCATATGTTTCTTCATGGAAGTAATCATCAAATTGACTGATAAAAGCAAGTACAGTATTTCCATCGCGTGATCCATTGAAAGTACAAAATTTGAAGTTTCTTTTACTTATCTTTGTTTCTTTGCAAATGGATTGGGCTTCAAGTATTGCATCGATGGTACGTCCTATAAGATCTTCGAGTTGCGATCCATCTTGGTTGGTGGTAGATCGTTGCAGATTGGCCAATTGAACTTGCAAAGCTTGTTGGGCTCTTCATTCCTCTTAAAGCTGCATCATAATCAAATCCAACTTTTGCTCCATTGTTGGTTTGGGTAGATCACCTTCAACCATAAGATCGTCCATGTTTTGATCGGTCATCTTGCAAAATCCCAAAAGACCTCACACACTCGAAACCTTGTTAGTGGGATGAGCGTAGCTCAAAGGCAGGTGGCTTGTATATTTTGGTTTCACTTTTGTAGTATCTCTCCTTTACGATTGCAGAATTCGTTGTCACAACTGTCTTTCAAGAGAATAGTGTTGTGTATAGACTGCATATCAACTGCGTATAGCCTGCGTATGAACTTTTGTTTTTGCTGAAACTAGTTTAGCAAGTCTGCAAGTGTGAACAGGGACTTCTTGAAAGTAGTACGGTGAATCGTATGCTTCTAAGTATGAACTGCCTCTTAAGTAGTTGTTGAAGAAGACTTTAGTGACTTTGGTGACTTGAATTGCTTAGAAGACTTGGAGTACTTGGAATCTTTAGTGGTTAAAACTAATCGTGATTTTGAGGACCTCAGTAGCTTTTTGGCAGAATCGACGGTAGCCAATATATACTCCCACCGCAGGCATAATAAATCGATTAAAGAAGCTTTTTATAAGCTTATTATAAAGCTTAATAAGCTTAATCTTAAAGCTTTGAGAGATACGGAGGACTTCTTATCTGTATATTTCACAACTTGATGAAGAAGCTTTGTCACTGGTCCTTCGCCTATTGAGAGAGGTCCTTTGCGATCAGAGGGTACAGAAGGGGGTTCTTGACTACCAGGAACTCACTGGTATCGACAGTTCGCCACGAGATTGACTGTAGAGCTCGATCATTCCAAGAGCTCCGCCTTCGCGTGAGATGGTAAGCGATTGGAAGCTCTCGATCTCAGCTTCACTTTGATACCACTGGTGCAAATATCGGTCGCTGTATGCGCGTGTAATGAGCGTCAAAAGGTCCCCAATAACAAAAGAACTCTACTTTTTACACAAAAACCAATGAAGAAAGCTTGCACGACATGAACAAGAGACCAATTGGGTGCAATCTCCCCCCATGCCTTGTGTGAGCGCTCCACAAAGCATGTATTTTATATATTATTCATCTTCAAGCTCAAATAATAGCCCAATTTACAAAATAGCACGCTTTTGCTTTTGAGTTTACTTTTGTGCCACTTAAAGAATTAAAGCTATTGGGTGCCCAAGAAGTCAAGAGGTACCCAAATACAATATCCAATACAACTATTTAAATCGTGTGCCCATGTGCATACAAAATAATAATAAATAAATATCAAGAACTTTAATAAATAAGTGCGAAAAAATATAGGCGACATGCCTAAGATACACGCCCATCAAAAATTGATGAAAATTTGAATACATGCTATCCTCCAATTCTTCCCAATGCCATCGCTCCTCACTCTACACATCAACTGAAGCATTCACAATTGTTAGAAAAATAATACAATTAAACCGACAAAAGTGAATACCTAGTAGTCTTCAGCTACATAAAATAAATTGGTTAGAAATCAATCCTAACCTTAATTTATTACGAGTGCGCACTCTAAACTCATAAACGTTTATTAATTTCAATATGTATTTTACGGAATCACCCGCTATGGAATCACCCACTTACACATTAAATTAACAAAATGCCTGAAAAGGATAGGCATCCCCATCGACTTTTCGCACAAAGAATCCACTTTGTGTATGAGCCCCGGTAATAATAAAATTTTACGGAATCCACCGCAAAACCTCACTGAATCCACCGTGGAATATGCCTCCTAGCATCATAATTCAGAGTCATGAACCTAGATATCCATGAGTGTCTACTTGGAATGGATTGGCTTAAACTTAATGATGCCCACATTCATTGTGGAAAGGGCCAAATTTCCTTTTGAAACTCTGAAGGGGAATTGTTCATGACTCAAGGTGAGGCTGGAAAGCTGAAAATTCAATTGGCCAAAGCATCTCGGATTATAAAGGGAGTTAGAAAGGGACTACCTGTCTACTTGATCAAGCTCAATAAGTTAGATCAGAAGCAGGAGTCTAGTGAAGGAACTTCATGGCTAAAGGAGTACATGGACGTATTTCCTAAAGAGGTGACAAAACTCCCGCCTCAAAGAGAAGTGGATCATGAGATCAAGCTAGTGCTAGGAGCTGTGCCAATTGCAAAGAGACCTTATAGAATGTCCATCCCGAAAGCAATTGAGCTAAAGAAACAACTCAAGCAACTCCTAGATCAGGGCTACATCCGTCCTAACATTTCACCATGGGGAGCTCCAGTACTGTTCCAGAAAAAGAAAGATGGAACACTTCGACTATGTATTGATTATAGAGGGTTGAATCAATCAACTATCAAGAACAATGTAACGTTCTAAAAAAATATTTTTCGCGTGGACTACCTCTTGTTAGGAAATAAGGATAATGAAATTTTTTTAATTCCCCTTATCCCCCCCAGCCGACTGACGAGCTGGAGGGAGAGGGGAATAGAAGGAGTAATTAAGCTCCTTGGTGGAGCTTGGAGAGAAGGGGAAGGCATGCGTGATGCCACGCAGGGAGGAAGGATCCACCTCCCCTCCCCTATTTAAATCAGGGGCAGCAGGAATGTAAAGGGCCCACGGTAGATGAAGAGGACGCTGTTAGCCATGAGGGAGAGGGGAAGGAGATACGTGAGGACGAGGGAAGAGGGCGCTGCCGCTTGAAGACTGAGAAGGGACGAATCATTGTTGCTGGCCGCCTGGGGCTTGAAGATAAAAGATAGGGAAGGAAAGTAGAGGATAAGGAAGTGAAGTAAAATATAAGGAAGGGAAGTAAGGAGGAGTGAAGGAAAAAAGGGAGTAGTGTGAAAGAAGTAGAGGGTGAGGAAAAGATAAAGAAGAGAAAAAAAAAAGGAGTAAAAGAGTTAGAAAAGAGAAGGAATAGAGGAAGGGCAAGGAAGGAGAATAAGTGCCTTCTATTCCTTTTACCCCAAGTCTAAGTCCTCCAAGGGTTCTTGTGGTTGCAAAACCACACTCACCCATAAACTTTTTTTTCCAAAGAGACGGTGGAATTCCAAAAGAAAGAGGAAAAGGCTATCTCACATTCGAACTACGATGCCGCCTAAGAAAGTCCAAGGTGTAGCCGCGGGAGGGTCATCTCCCAGTATCCATGTGGATATCTCACCCCAAAACCAGGTTTTTCTTCTTGGCTTTAATTCGGTTTTAAGTCGATCATGCAAAGAGAAATTGTTAGGAATAGTATATATTTGTCCGAGTTATTTGTAATAAAGAAGTTTAGCTTATTTGAATGAATGATAATGAATAGAACTTAGTTTCCTTCGAGTTGCGTCAAGCATTATAAATTACGAGCGAGATTATCCATTTACTATAGTAGTATATTTTAGTTAAATCCTAAAGGTGTAGAAATTATATCTTGCACCATTAGTCTTATTCCTTTCGCAACGAATCATTGTAAATGGTTAAATTCATGAAAGGTTTCTTTCGATGCTCAAATTACTAGGAAGCTATCTTTGCTAATTGCACATCTTAGCAAGGCAAATGTTGTTATTTGGCATGAGTTCATCTGTAAGGAAAATGGAAGTTAAAATTAAACTGTATTGACTGGAAAGTAAATTGTCACAAGGATAGCAAAACCATGTACAAGACGATTAATATTACCTTCCAAAAGATAACTAAACCAATCTAAACATAGAAACATTCATACCCTAAGCACTTGACTACTTTCCTTACTGTAGGGACAATAAATTCATAAAGATAAGGAACTAGGGTTTGTCCCTAAGGTTCTTTAAAAAAAAAGAAACCCTAGGCCTGACATACGTAAGCTTAAAGGATCTAAAACGGATTACTCCATCGCAGGACTTGCGCAGCAAGTACGAAATCATTTAGTCTTGTGATTGATTCACAAGGAGAAAGGGTAAAAACCCTCAACAAGGATGGCAGATCTCTACGCAAGTTATCTTGCAAAAGGACGTAACTTTTGGATATCCTTCTAAATAAGGAAAGTTGTAAACCGGAAACGAGCATATCCAAGGAACGTTAGGGTTGACCAAGTTGGGTTAATAAGGTACGCCCTACACTGGAATGTAAATGATCTTGCCAAATTACAAGACACCTTGGGAACGAGTGCTGATACACTCAAAAGGAAAGAACACTTCCTTAGCAGTTTGCCAAACAACACGATTGATTAATAGAAATGTTTTTGCTTGATAGAGATTTTAGGTCTCTATTTGAATTATGAATTACAAATTAAATGAGTACCTATACTTCAGGTTAAAGGCCTGAAGGAAGAGGCAGTTTCAGTTACCCTTGACTACCTGCCTAACCCTAACCAAGGGGGTTGTTCGCCGCGTCGGGAACGTGGACCGAATCCACCGCGAGAGGTCTCTCCGTTGAGCTCTACTTGGAGTAGGAGGACGCTTGGGTGCCAGGGGGGGCTCTGGCCGTAAATCCCTCTCCTTCCGGGTCCTACACAAGAGGCTAACGTGACTCGGGATTGGATCTCGAGGCCCGCATACTAGTTTATGGGCGGAAGCTTGGAATAGTGATCCCTGAGGATCACTGGATAGCCTTCGGGCGGATTATGGACAAGCCTACGGGCGGAACTCCTTGTATTTCAAAGATAAAATGTTGAAAAGAACTTGCTTGATATTGTTTTTCTATGTCACGTGATAAGATTACGTGAAGGAACCAGTGCTTAACAGGATTAATTAAAGAAGCTGATTGTTATATGTCAAATTAATGTGTTAGATAATTACATAACTAAAACAAACCGAGGAAAGTGCGGAGGATGGGCCATGGGTCTGTCCTACGGTTGGGTGGTCCCAGTTAGCCGGGAACTTTTCTCAAAAATCTCGAAGAACAGCGGGATGATGATCATCATCAAAACGAATAACGAGAACGATGACCTAGAGTTACGTCTTACCTAATCTATGCTGTTTAAGGGGAACGGAATGGGACTATGCCTTATGGCAGAGAGGTTGAGCTTTGCATCCCTCTCGTTTCCCATTCTCCTTGAACCAAGTGCAGCGTGAATCCGCTTCGGACCTGGCGTTTCTGCATAAAGTAGTTCGCTGGGGTCTGACGCTAGTTGCTGTTAGCTAATGACCAATCAGGAAAACCCTAATTCCGATCGATCCTAAGTGGGAACGGCCAGGATATTCTGCTACATGGCAGACGCGGAAAGACCTAGATCGCAAAACCTGTAGCATTCGATGGGAGTGTCGGGCAGAGTTTTCTAGACATCCTTTCCGATGGACTGCTAAGACGTGTCCTGGATGATACTAGGGGACACGTTACAAACAAGTACCCTATTCCTAGAATAGATGAGCTTCTTGATCGTCTTCAGGATGCGAAGATCTTCTCGAAGATTCATCTCAGGTCTGGTTACTATTAGATAAGGATCAAGGAAGAAGATATCCCAAAGATGGCCTTCAACACAAGATATGGACACTTTGAGTTCCTAGTTATGTCATTTTTTTGGCTGCTGCATTGTTAATTGGTTTTTTTTTTTGAAAGTTGGTCATTTTAGCCTTATTTTTGAAAGTTATTATTAATGTGCCTTCTTCGTTGAGGCTCATCTTCTGCTCCACTCTACCTCTCTCTCTCTCTTCCAACATGGTATCAAAGCCTGAACGATTCCGGCTCACGAATGCACCTACCACCTTCAACAGGTTAATGTAGGATATCTTTAGGCCATATCTTGATGACTTCGTGCGCGTCTTCTTCGACAACACTTTAGTCTATTCTAAACAAGAAGAAGATCATGAGCCCCAACTTCGGATTGTCCTTGAGACAATGAGAGCACATAAGCTCTATGCTAAGATGAAGAAGTATGCATTCTTCAAGCATTAGATTGAATATCTAGGATTCATCGTATCAGCGCAAGGAATCTCAGTGGATCCGGTAGAGATGTTCTACAATGGCCAATACCAACAACTATCAAAAAAATACACAGTTTTCTTGGATTGACAGTATGGTATAGGGTCTTCATAAAAAAATATGCTTTGATTGCAGCACCTCCGACGTATCTACTGAAGAAGCAAACATCCATTGCATGGTAAACTACCGAACAAACCAGCTTTGATAGATTGAAGCAAAGTTTGGTATCAGCACCTATCCTAAAACTTCCAGACCTCAGTAAGGAGTTCGAGGTAGTAACTGATGCTAGCACGCTTGCCTTAGGATGTGTGCTCATGCAAGTAGGTCATCCTATAGCATACTCTTCAAGGAAACTGAAGAGCCATGAGAAGAATAATGCTACCCATGATCTAGAACTGTTAGCTGTCATCCATGCTTTAAAGCTTTGGAGACACTACCTGTTAGGTAACAAGTTTACTCTAATGATTGATCATAGAAGTCTCAAGTGGATCTTTACCCAGAACGAGCTCAACATGAGGCAAAGTCGGTGGATTGAAGTGCTGGAGGAGTATGATTTTGAAATCAAGTACCGACCAGGAAAGGAAAATGTAGTTGCTGATACACTCAATCGCAAGGCATTCTTTAATTCTCTAATCTTGCAAAATCCATCAATAGCTAGATCTCTAGCCACAAAGGTGTCCATGCCAAACAACCCAATACTTGAATTAGCTAGAGAAGAAGCATTCCATGATCCAGCCTATCAAAAGAAGCTAAGGGATATCCCTATCAAGGACCAGGACCAACAACTACAGGCTAAGTATCATGAATTCTCTATCAATAGTGGACTTGTCTATTATAGAATGAGATTATGTATAGAGGCAAGCCAGTCACTTAAGCAGAAGATACTATGGGAAGCTCATGATTCCCCTTTATCAGGACATCCTGGCTATGCTAAGACTCTCAATGCAGTTAGGAAGAGCTACTATTGGAAGAGGCTTAAAGGTGACATTCTCAAATATGTCACTAAGTGTTTGTCTTGTCAGCGTATCAAAGCCGAACATTCCTATTTTTGGTTACATTTTGTGCATTGCCTCTTTCATTGATTTTGTGTCTTTCATTATTTGGCTATGTGTTTTTCTCTTCTAAAAGCTTATTCTTTTTTCTTCCGTGGAAAAAGGAAATGAAATTTTGGCTTTAGTCTTGCCTACCCACACCCTCTTTTCAAATTTATTGGAAATCATTTTTTTTCCGTATCCTTAAATATTTTTTTGTCATGCTAAACCTTAATATAAAAACACAAATTATACTTAGGAAACAAAGAAAAAATCCCCTTTGATTAATCATTAAATAAAGACAAATTCTCCCACTCGAAAATTATCTAATTGTTGAGAGGAGATTACTCTGGAAAGAGTCACGCTAGTCCACTTCTTCAGGGGACCCTATGGCTATGCTCTCTAGCAACAGCACACTAATTCTATTCATCAATGCATTGTAGCTCTCTCATGAGAAGAGGGCATGGGAAATCTTCGCTTGCATCCTTACTTCTCAGTTTGGGATGTCTGCCAAACTTATCCCATCCACCATCTGCACATCGTGCTTGTTCACTCCTAGCATGGCATATGCATCTCTTCGAGGGAAGTTTTCTTTTTGGGGGGCCAAGCCTAGGGCCTTCTCCACCATTACAACACTTATGGGTACCTCCACTTTGCATTCTTCTTCTCCTATCATGACTCTTACTATGCTGCAGTTTCTTTATCATCAAAGCTTCTTAGGAACTCTGCCCACATGTTGTAGTCAAATGCTTGCCCTAATTTCTCTGTGTACTTTCGGAGGGCACATTTTTCCACCAGCTACTTTACAGTCGGCTCCTCCAAGATGGCTTCATCCAAGTTCAATGTGTGTTTGAAGGTGAAATGGCTAAAGCCCCTTATCTCGACACTCAAGCCATACCTAGTTTGCTCTTCTTCTGTGAAAGGGAGCTTGCCACCTTTATCTTGCCTTGCCATTGTGGGTACCTATCATTCATCATAATCTAACATTATTATTCCTTAGATGACTTTTCGATAAATAGGAAATTGATTTTTTTTCCATGAAGAGAATGAACAAGTTGAATTAAAGACATGAAATTTTTGAACATCAATCTACTCATTCCAAAACATTTTTTACATTTTCCTTCGAACCCCCTTTTTTCTATTCTTTCCTGCTTTTAACTTTGATTAAGGATTTTTGTTTCCTGCTTGCCTATGTTTTCTTAATCACCGTATCCCCTCCCCCCTCGGGAAGTAATGAGAATCCTTCCTGGGACTGGACATGGGAGAGGTAAGGCATTTGAGCACAATCTGGTGCTATCTACTTTGGCATAAGCCAATCGTAGAAATCAGGGTTGTATTCCAAGTGGGCATGACAATCGAGATTACGAGGGCTAAGGCATACTTGGGTAATGTAAGTTAGGAAATCGATTAGAAAATCACCCGAGTTAATGTGGCTAGCCACATGTAGCTCCTCTTCCGTAATGATGCGATCAATGTAAGGGTGGGCCAAGACTTGGTCATCTAGGTGTTTGTTTCAAGTGATGGCCAAGACCTTGAAAGAGGTTAGTGCTACATAAGTTTGGTCATACTCAGTTGTTTTAATCTCACATCGCTACTCGGCATTAGTCATTACTTGGCAACCCTATTTCTCCCATTGGAGACGTAGGTTATACCATTTTCGTAAGAATGATGAGTCAGAGTCAGCAAGGTGAGTGAGTTCCTCAAGCTCAATGGGTGATGTAGGACTTTGGGGCTTGCACTATGATGTTATTAGCTGTCTAATGAGCATGTGCTCTTTTGAGATTTCACCATTATCGATCAACTCCTTTGCAACCTTGGGGAATTTTATGGTCATGAACTAGTATTCTTCCCAAGTGCAAGATAAAGAATGAACATCAGAGGCAAGGGGTTCATCAAGCAAGCTGGGGTCAAGGATTTCATAGCTCTTAGCGAACATGTTGAAAGTGTTGTCCAAGAGCTTAATGCAAGTCACCAAGTCATATCCCATTTTCTCAGCAAGGTCCTTGGCAACTAATAGAAATGAACTTCGCTCATAGGAAGGCCTAAGACTTGCTGGTTGTTGCGGGTGGAATTGGACTAGACAGTGATGGTTCTAGGGGTAGCGGCCCAGACAGTGGCGTTTCTAAGGGAAGCTCCATAGTCTGATCCGTGTGTCTAGTGTTGATTTGGGGTATTGAGGGTGGCTCTAGTGGCATAGACGATGCATTTTCCTCCTCTTCCATAGCCGCTGGGGTGATAAGGTCTTTGGACTTAGATGATTTTGAGGTATCAAGCTGCTATTTTGGTTGATATATTAGTTGGGGTTTGATGGCTGCAACTGTCGTGGGTTCTATGGGTCTTGCAGCTTGGGTTTCCTAGGTCATCACTGCCTTAGTGGGAGTGGGGCTTCCTAGAGATGGGGTAGCAAGCAATGGTCGTGGTTGGGCTATGCTTCTAGGATTTCCCTTCTTGGGCACCCATATCTAGGTTTTTCCCTTGTAGTATCCTTGGGCTCACAACGGATCTTTGGGGATCCATAGCGACTTGATTGTGTGACTATGTCGATAGCTTCAAGGTTTTCTCTCAGGTTTTGAATGATAGTTGCTAGCCTTGCGGGGTTGTGTTTGCTTGCGGAGTAGGTCACTTTTGGTGCCTTAGCACCCATTTAAGCATGGGCCTTGTGGCTTTGGTGATGGCCTTAGTTGGCGGTGGTTTTGTAGTCTGGGTGGATTGTGGGATGACTCACAACCCCCCTCCTTAGGCTTGGACTTAGGTAGCTCTATTGGTAGCATAGCAAGCATTGGTGAAGTCTTGTTTCCCTTGTTGGAAGCTATCACGACTCGAACGTTGCTAATGGCAAGGTGAATACACTATAGCTCATAATCTATGTTACAGTGTGCTTGCTTCTTGAAAGTGTGTACTAACATCGATTCTTGACCTACATCCTTCGTATTCGGCAATACATAGAAGAGGACTGGTAGGCTCTTCGACTCAATATAGGCTGCAATCTTGCACTTCCCTAAGAGAGCATATGACTTGCCCCCAAATAGGCTGAGTTTAGCCTTGGTGGGTTGTAACTTTGGTTGATCAATGAGGGTCCAATGAGCGTAAGTCAAGACATTGAAGTCAACTCCCTCATTGATCAAGGCATCAAATGCGTGTGTGCAGTGAGAAGTGGCCATGATGTGTAGGTATGCTAATGCTACTACCTCCTTATCCTCCTCCTCTAATTCGATGATGGTGGATACACAAAAATTCACAGGGGCTTTTAGCATAGCGGGCTCATGCAGTGGATGTGTGGGAGGATAGTACTTCTTCATGTGATTGCCATTAAAGAAGCTTATGCTCTCAACTTCAAGGGTTTTAAGTTCTACATTTCCCGTCGTCCTACTAATGGTGCGTACTCGAAAAGGTCCTAATCCTCGAAATTTCATTTTCTACTTATGGCCCTTTACCGAGTAGAGCAAAAAAAGGTCTCCTCGCTCAAGGTTGCATTGCTTGACGTGCTTGTCAAAGCACATCTTCCATCATGGTTTCTCACAAATTAGGGCATGGGTGGCAGTAGCCGAGTCTCAGTGAATCATTCCAATTCCATGAGATAGTCGGATCCAAGCTTCCTTCCCTTCCCATCTTTCCTATACTCCTATCCTCAAGCTAGGGACAAATAATTCTAGTTGCAAAATTGCCTCAGTCCCGTAGGTCAGCCTAAAGGGTGTCTATTCTACAACCATTTTACAGGCTATTTTGTAAGCCCATATAATGCTACCATAAGTTTGATGTCCCAGTCACTTTGTGAGGTGGAAACTACCTTCGTAAGGGCATTGATTAAAGATCTTGTTCGTGGATTCTACTTGATCATTAGCTTGAGGATAATCAAGTGAGGATTTCCTATGGATGATTAATAAGGTTGAGAGCAGGGGGGCAATCACCTCATTGATGAAGTGAGTGCCTTGGTCACTTACTAATTTAATAGGGCAACCAAATTGTGAGACAACTTGCTCCCATAAAAACTTCACTGTGGTCTTAACATCGTTCTTCCTGGTGGCTCGTGCCTTGTAACATGTCCACCTGTTATCTTCAGGACACATCTTAGTAGTCCATTGGAAAGGATGTCTAGAAAGCTCCGCTTGGCACTCCCATGGAATGTTACAGGGTTTGCAATCTAGGACTCTCCGCGTCTACCATGTAGCGGAAGTATTCCGGCCATTCCCACTTAGGACCAACCTGAATTAGGGTTTTTCCTATTGGTCATTTCCTAACGGCAACTAGCGTCGAACCCAAGCGAACTACTTTACGCAAAAACGCTAGGTTCGAAGTGGATTCATGCTGTACTTGGTTCAAGGAGAATGGGAAACGAGAGGGATGCGAAGCTCAACCTCTCTACCATAAGGCATAGTCCCATTCCGTTCCCCTAAAACAATGTAAATCGGGATCATTTATAATCTAAACTCTAGGTCAGCGCCCTTATTCTGTTCATATCCTTTGAACGATCTTCTCGCTGTCCATCATCATTGAGAAAAGTTCCCGGCCAACCGAGACCACCCATCCGTAGGACGGACCTATGGCCACATCCTCCACACTTTCCTTAGGTTGTTTTAGTTATTTAATTACCTAACACATTTAGTTGTACATGTAACAATCAACTTCCTTAATTAGCCCGTTAGGCACTGGTTCCTTCACATAATCGTAGCACTTGATATAGAAAAACAATGTCAAACAAGTTTCTTTTCAACAGGTTATCATATTTATCTTTGAAATACATAATTTCCAGCCCGTAGGCTTATCCATAATCCGCCCGAAGGCTATCCAGCAATCCACAAGGATCACTAATCCAAGATTCCACCCGTAGACTAGTATGCGGGCCTCGAGATCCAATCCCGAGTCACGTTAGCCTCTTTTGCAGGGCCCGGAAGATGAGGGATTTATGGCCAGAGTCCCCCCTTGGCACCCAAGCATCCTCCTGCTCCAAGTAGCGCTCAACGAAGAGACCTCTCGTGGCGCATTCAGTCCACCTTCCCGGTGCGGTTAACAACAGGCAGTTAGGGGTAACTGAAGCTGCCTCTCCCTTCACGCCTTCAACCTGAAGCATTAGATATCCATTTATCCTTTAATTCCTTGATTAAACAAATCAAAACAGTGCTCTTAAAATGGTTACAAGCACAATCATTACCATTGGTCGTTATTTTTGGCCAACTGCTAAGGAGCGAATCCTTCTTTCTAAATGCATCCAACACTCGATCCGAGATCAATTGCGACTTGGCAAGATCCCCTATATCCTGGGTTAGGGTCGTACCCTATTAACCCGACTTGATCAATACCTTAAGTTCATATGTTATTCCAATTTATTGATTGGTCTTTTGCTTCCAAGCAATTATCTTTACCCAAGAAAGATACTATATCAGGATGATTATTCATCCTCTTGCAAGATAAACTTGCGTAAGAATCTGCCAATCTCATTCCGAGGAATTGGCCATTTCCTTGTGATCAAATCACAATATCATGCGACTCAGCAACATCGAACTATGGGACTATTTACCCATCGAATAGAGTCTTATAATCATGAAATCATGATTAGATAATCCATTTCCGATTGCATTAAGCCGACATTGTTGGTCCTAGGGTTCCGAGTTTCATCTTTTAAGTGAGAAATTCTTAGGAAAAACCCCTAGATCACTTCTCGCAAGTATGTTTCAATGTCCCTACATTACGTGAATGTGGGCAAGTCTTTAGGGTATCGGAGTTTTAGCTTTGGTAAAATGAGTGACTAGGTAATGTCCCCAACGTGCTAACCCTTGTTAACTCTTTGGGATATGTTGCATTGAATTAACCCTTTCTAAATAAGTACTTCGCGGTTTTAGGAGTTTAGGTTTGAACTAGTTTAACTTGTCTGGTCTTAAACATGATTCATGGTCTATGTATAAGTTAAATTACAAACCCTAACTTTTTGGTTTAAGGTCAAAGCATAGTTTTAGTTATAGCCTAATTCTAATTGATCATCCTATAACATGCAAACAAGATTCATGCTTAAAACATGTAACCTTTTTCTACTTTCTTTTTCGAATGAATTTGTCATATGCTAAACTTACACGTCCTTTTGTTGAATTAAGTTTTTAGGCCACTTGCCTAGAGTTAAATCTTATTCATGCATCCCTAGCAATTTCCTATGGTTGCTAGCAACTTTCTTTAGGAATCATTTCAAAACAGATGTTCAATAATGCAATATGCGGTTTATTTCTTCCATGCTTAATCAACGTGTACTATCATAATTCCCTTTTGTAAAAATGGACATTAATCTAATTTCAATTCATTGCAATGCATAAAAATTACTTGCTAGAAATGCATAGCAATCTTTTGCTCACTTTATTTGGTTTGTTTTATTGAAAATACTAATGACCGAATTCTTTCGTCGTGAGCTATTTCTTTTAAATTAGTCAAGGTATGTAAAACAAAAGATGCATCCTATTTCCAAAAATGATTCATGCATGATTGGATTATAACGACATAAATAAAAATTTAGAAAAAACTTGGACTTGTGGTGAAATGTCCACATGGATGTTAGGAGACGATCCTCCTGTGGTTGCGCCTTGTGCCTTCTTAGGGGCCATCGCGAATTCTTCCTTTTCGCCTTAGACGCAGAGTAATAATCTTGTCCGTCTCTTCATACGCGAAACTCCCTTTGTGAATCGGCTTTAGAAGGCTTTAAAGAATTATGGGAGTTTCAATAGGAAAGATGGTTTTTTTTAATCCAATGGATAAACTGAACTTGAGGAGAATCACTTGGAAAGAAACGAGTTTAAAACTTTGTTGGGATGCTATGAAAATGGGTTATTTAAAAAAATCCCGTTATGGTAAGCTTTATGGGAGATGTAGGGAAAGGAAAATCCACGGAAATGGAGTTTAAAAAATGGCTCTGTGGAATACAGGGTCCTAAATTCCGGAGTGAGATTGGGGGAAAGGAAGTGTAAGGGCCCGCTTGTGAAGGGGTTAAATCCCGGGGAGGGGGTTTTAAAACCTTTCAAGGTAAGGCTTAGCAAAGCCACGAGAAGGAGCTTAGTGGTTTTTTACAAGGTCTGCCGAGACCCCACGGAAAATAGGGGGGGAAACAAGGGTGTATAAGCCCCTTTTTTTAAAAAATGGAATTTTATGTGGGGGGGTTTACCAACCCCACATGGACAAGGGCTAAGAGGACCCACAAAGAGGAATGGGAGTGTAATGTGGAAGGGGGATTAGGAGACCCACCCTTCAAAGCTTCCAAGAAGCTTCCAAAGCTTCTAGAGAATTCAAAATCCTACGTGGAAGGAGGCTGAATGGGGCTCGATTGGTGGGTGCAGCGGTAGCATGCTGCACTACTGGTGATCCTTCATCATCTCGATGCCCTCCTCTCTCATCTCGACATAGTGTAGTGGTTCCTCCTCTGGCTCTCGACAGCAGCTCAGTGTCCACTCCTCTCTCTCTCACGACAGCGCCCACTTCTTACTCCACGGCAGCACCCCCCTGGCTATGTCCCATAGCATTTATATAGGTGAGGGGAGGGGGATCCTCCCTCCCCCACGTGGCATCTCGCATGCTTTCCTCCTTGAGCAAGCTCTAGCAAGGAGCTTGCTCGCCCCTTGCTATTCCCTTCTCCTCCAGCACGACAGTTGGCTGAAGGAGAGAGGGATTTAAAAAAATATTGCCATTAATCAATTATCCTCACGACTTAAAGAGGCAGTTCATGCATGTTTTCTTGGAAAATCAGAATATTACATTCTCTCCCCCTTGGAGGAATCGAGATGTCCTCATCTCGAGATAAACTGGGGATATTGATGGTTGAGAGAGCTTTCATCTATCCAAGTGGCATCCTCCTCAGGATAATCTTTCCACTAGACGAGGTATTCTCTCAAGGTTCTAGATCTCAGTTGTCTCTCCCTATCATCTAAGATCCTGTCACGCCTTAGTTCAAGGACTCCTTGACTAAGAATTACAACTTGTTGGTCATCGAGTACATGGTTAGGATTAGGTACATACTTTTTCAATAGGCTGATATGGAATACATTATGAACCTTTAGGTTCTCCGGGAGTTGCAATCTATAAGCATTAGATCCTAGGCACTTGAGGATCTTGTATGGTCCACAATACCTTGGACTTAGCTTCTTGCAATCTCCTAAGGATAGGGAACTCTTCTTTGGACGTACGCGAATGAAGACCATGTCTCCTTCCTCGAAGATTCTATCTTGATGCTTCAAATCCGTGTATGCCTTTTGTCTATCCTTGGCAGCTTGGATGTCCTGTCTTATTGACTTTATTTGGTCATCCATCTCTTCCAACATCTACCTTGAAGCTTCAACCCTCAAGGTTGGATCTCAGAAGTTTAGGGGACTTTGACATTCATGACCGTACAATACTTGGAAAGGGGTCATCTGGATGCTTTGTTGGTAAGAAGCATTGTAGGAAAATTCAACCAAAGGCAAGTATTGAATCCACCTTTTCGGCTCACGACAGCAGTATGCCCTAAGCATATCCTCGATGACTTGATTAACTCGCTCTATTTGGCCATCCCTTTGGGGATGGTAAGGTGTGCTAAAGCAGAGTTGAGTCCCAATGGCTTCAAAGATAGCTCTCCAGAAGTGCGATGTGAAGAGAGAATCACGATCACTTATGATTCTTCTGGGTAGCCCATGTAGCTTGAATAACTCCTTGATAAACAATCTTGCAATATCTGAGGCTTTATAGTTTGTCTTTACTAGAATAAGGTGTGCAACCTTAGTAAGCATGTCAACCACAACCATGATGGAGTTGTATCCTCCCTAAACTTGGGATAGGCCAACAACAAAGTCCATACTGATGAATTCCCATTTCATTTGGGGAATGTCAAGTGGTTATAACTTCCCTAGCATTTTGACATGTTCAGCTTTGATACGTTGACAAGACAAACACTCGGTGACATATTTGAGAATGTCACCTTTAAGCCTCTCCCAATGGTAGCTCTTCCTAACTACATTGAGAGTCTTGGGATAGCCAAGATGTCCTGAGAAAGGGGAATCATGAGCTTCCTACAATATCTTCTGCTTAAGTGAGTGGCTTGCCAGTATGCATAGCCTCGTTCTATGGTAGACAAGTCCACTATTGATAGAGAATTCATGATACTTAGCCTGCAGCTTTTGGTCCTGATCCTTGATAGATATTTCCCTTAGCATCTTCTGATATGCTGGATCATGGCATGCTTCCTCTCCAGCTAACTCAAGTATTGGATTGTTTGGCATGGACACCTTGGTGGCTAGAGATCTAGTTATTGATGGATTTTGCAAGATTAGAGAATTAAGGAATGCCTTCCGACTGAGTGCATCGGCAACTACATTCTCTTTTCCGGGTCGGTACTTGATTTCAAAGTCATACTCCTCCAACACTTCAATCCACCGACGTTGCCTCATGTTGAGCTCGTTCTGGGTAAAGATCCACTTGAGACTCTTATTATCAGTCACTAGAGTAAACTTGTTACCCAATAGGTAGTGTCTCCAAAGCTTTAGAGCATGGATGACAACTAACAATTCCAGATCATACGTAGCATAATTCTTCTCATGACTCTTCAATTTCCTTGAAGAGTATGCTACAGGATGATCTTCCTGCATGAGCACACAACCTAAGGCAAGCAGGCTAGCATCTGTTACTACCTCGAACTGCTTATTGAGGTCTGGAAGTTTTAGGATAGGTGCTGATACCAAACTTTGCTTTAATCTATCGAAGCTAGTTTGTTCGGGAGTTGACCATGCAATGGAAGTTTGCTTCTTCAGTAAGTCTATCAGAGGTGTTGCAATCAAAGCATAGTTTTTGATGAAGACCCTATACCATCCTGTCAATACAAGAAAGCTACGTATTTCTTTGACAGTTGTTGGTATTGGCCATTCTAGCACATCTCTGACCTTGGTTGGGTCCACTGAGATTCCTTCTACTGATACAATGGATCCCAGATATTCAATCTGACGTTTGAAGGATACACACTTCTTCATCTTAGCATACAGCTTATGTGACCTCATTGTCTCAAGGACAATCCGAAGTTGGGGTTCATGATATTCTTCCTGTTTAGAATAGACTAAAGTGTCGTCGAAGAAGACGAGCACAAAATCACCAAGATATGGCCTAAAGATATCCTGCATTAACCTGTTGAAGGTGGCAAGTGCATTCGTAAGCCGGAATGACATAACTAGGAACTCAAAGTGCTCATATCTTGTGTTGAAGGCCGTCTTTGGGATATCTTCTTCCTTGATCCTTATCTGATAGTAACCAGACCTGAGATCAATCTTGGAGAAGATCTTCGCACCCTGAAGACGATCAAGAAGCTCATCTATTCTAGGAATAGGGTACTTGTTCTTGATAGTTGATTGATTCAACCCTTTGTAATGAATACATAGTCGAAGTGTTCCATCTTTCTTTTTCTGGAATAGTAGTGGAGCTCCCCATGGTGAAATGCTAGGACAGATGTAGCCCTGATCTAGCATTTTCTTGAGTTGTTCCTTAACATCAATTGCTTCCGGGATAGAAATTCTATAAGGTCTCTTTGCAATTGGCGTAGCTCCTGGTACTAGCTTGATCTCATGATCCACTTCTTTTTGAGGCGGGAGTTCTGTCAACTCTTCAGGAAATACGTTTGCGTATTCCTTTAGCCAAGAAGGTCCTTCACTAGACTCCTATTTCTGATCTAACTTATTGAGCTTAATCAAGTAGACATGTAGTCCTTTTTTGACTCCTTTATAATCCGAGATGCCTTGGCCAATTGAATTTTGGGCTTCCTTGCTTCTCCTTGAGTTGTGACCAATTCCCCTTCAAATTTTTGAAAGGAAATTTGGCCCTTCCCATAATGAATATGGGTGTCATGAGGCTTAAGCCAATCCATTCCGAGTAGACACTCATGGATACCTAAATTCATGACTCTGAATTTGACCAAAGTCTTCTTTCCTCCCAGAAAGAATTCCACCTTAGCAGTTTGCCTAGTACAAGTAACCTCATGACCATTTGCCAATTCCACAAGCAAGATAGGTGCTTGTATTGTGGCTATTCCTAATCTTTTTGCACAAGCTGGTGAGATAAAGGAATGTGTACTGCCACAATCAATCAAGGTTTTAAAACCTTTACCTTGGTAGTCCGACGGTGTCTGAATCACCAAGAACTGGCGATTCGGCAATTTCTTATGAAGAGCGGCATGGACTGTCGCCCTTTCAAACTCTGCTTCCATGGTTGGATCTTCTTCTTCTTCGCACATTTGCCTATTGGCAACGCAGGCGGTTCTTCCTTTGCCTCAGCTAGCGGCTTCCTGACCACAGCCAGTTCCTTGGAAAGGTGCTTGGCGATGTCCTCCTCCAAGCTTGTGACATTGCCTCTTGAAATGACCGTGCTCATTGCAGTGGAAATAGCGGGGGTTTCGGCCATTGCTTTGAGTAGGAACAAAGTTGTTTACATTGTTAGTTCTTGCATTCTTTCTTTGTCCCTAATTTTGACCTTGAACTCTCTTCATTTGAGGCTTGAATGCTCCTCTATTCGGGTCATTATAAGACCAAGTTTTGTTACCTCTTGGTCTAGCCTGCACCTCCTGAATTATAGGGGCAGCTCGAATGAGTGCGTCCTGTAGATCCGATGAGCACATAGATTCGAGAAGGGTATTCACTAGTGGGTTTAACCCAACACAAAATTTTGACACCTGCTATGTCATGTCCATCTGTGGCGCATACTTAAGAAATGAAACAAATTTAGAGTAGTATGCATCAAGAGTGAGTCCGAGCTGTTTTAGCTCGTAGAACTCGTTCATTTTCTGCGTGCGATACGCAGGTGGTAAGTATCTTCCTTGCACAGCCTTCTTCAGCTTCTCCCAGGTAACGGATCCTTCCGCGATCCCTTGATCTCTGCACCATTGCTTCCACCAAAGCCTGGCTTCACCAGTGAACTTTAGCTTGGTGAGCACAGCTTGGTTGGTGGGTGCAGTCCTGGCTGCTTCAAAGTAATCCTTCATGGATTCAATCCAAATTTCAGCATCTGCTTGGACGGATTTGCCTCTCCCGTCAAATTCGGGTGGCTTAATCTGCTTGAGAAGAAACTTCTTCTCCTAGATTACAACACTACTTGATGTAGTAGGCAAACTGGGATTCTGTACCTGGGGTTGTGCCTGGACAAAGATTTATTAACGTTATTACTCGTTAAATGCTGTGATTTATATTTTGTTTCCATTTCAGCTATCAATCAAGTAATCTAACCACTTAACTTCTTATCAATTCTCATGCACAAACAGACATTGATAAAAAGAAGTTTTATTGTATTTATATGGGCATAGCCCTTTTGGAATACAACATTTCTTGCAATGATAAGCCAACTGTTTACATTTAGTTTGAGGAGAATAATGTTGTATTACATTTATCTACAGGAGCTAGATAATAGTATGGTTTGGGGTCATGGATCTTCAGGAATCGGGAAGTCATTGGAAGATCAAGATATCCATTCCTTTGGAATCCATTCTTCTCATGGCGCCCCAATACTTTGATCCTGTCAACGGGGATTACACGGGTCACTTCCTCATATACATATGAGTTCAGCTCAACCTTTCGACCTCAAATATGTAAAGTTGAGTTTACGTGAGCCTCCACAAAAATGAACAGCTTCATGACTTTCAGGTCTTCCAACCACTTGATCCTCTTTAGGTTGGTTTGTAGGTATGCAAACCACTGGCCAACTATATAGTAGATTCCTGAGGCACTCGTCCATCTTCATTCCATGTACAAAGGCGATGGATTATAGATACGCTCTAGGATGTTCATCATCCCAACACTTTGTTGATAATCCGGGGAATGCATCGCAGTCATAAACATGACACAGAACACTAAGAACCTGTTCCATGCTTCATAATTATGCAAGACAGCATTGAAAGTAAGGAAATGTTTGGAACAACAACATTTTCTTTACTTCATCTTATTAATATTTCATAAAAATAAATCCTTTGTTGGTTTGCTCTAATACCAACTGTAACGTGTCCACCTGTTATCTTCTCAGGACACGTCTTAGCAGTCCATCAGAAAGGATGTCTAGAAAGCTCCGCACGGCACTCCCATGGAATGTTACGGGGTTTGCGATCTAGGACTCTCTACATTTGCCACACGTAGCGGAAGTATTCCGACCGTTCCCACTTAGGACTGACATGAATTAGGGTTTTTCCTATTGGTCATTTCCTAATGGCAACTAGCGTCGAACCCAAGTGAACTACTTTACGTAGAAACGCTAGGTCCGAAGTGGATTCACGCTGCACTTGGTTCAAATAGAATGGAAAACGAGAGGGATATGAAGCTCAACCTCTCTGCCATAAGGCATAGTCCTATTTTGTTTCCCTAAAACAGTGTAAATCGGGATCATTTATAATCTAAACTGTAGGTCAGCACCCTTTTTCTATTCGTATCCTTTGAACGATCTTCTCGCTGTCCATCACGATTGAGAAAAGTTCTCGGCCAACCAGGACCACCCATCCATAGGATGGACCTATGGCCACATCCTCCGCACTTTCCTTTGGTTTTTTTAGTTATTTAATTACCTAACACATTTAGTTGTACATGTAACAATCAGCTTCCTTAATTGGCCCATTAGGCACAAGTTCCTTCACATAATCGTAGCACTTGACATAGAAAAACAATGTCAAACAAGTTCCTTTTCAACAAGTTATCATATTTATCTTTGAAATACATAAATTCCAGCCCATAGGCTTATCCATAATTCGCTCGAAGACCACCCGAAGGCTATCCAACAATCCACAGGGATCACTAATCCAAGATTCTGCCCGTAGACTAGTATGCGGGCCTCGAGATCCAATCCCGAGTCACGTTAGCCTCTTATGCAGGGCCCGGAAGGCGAGGGATTTATGGCTAGAGCCCCCCCCTAGCACCCAAGCATCCTCCTGCTCCAAGTAGTGCTCAATGGAGAGACCTCTCGTGGCGGGTTCGGTCCACCTTCCTAGCGTGGTTAACAACCCCCTTGGTTAGGGTCAGGCAAGCAGTCGAGGGTAGCTGAAGCTGCCTCTTCCTTCAGGCCTTCAACCTGAAGCATTAGATATCCATTTATCCTTTAATTCCTTGAGCAAACAAAGCAAAACAGTGCTCTTAAAACTGTTACAAGCGCAATCATTACCATTGGTCGTTATTGTTGACCGACTGCTAAGGAATGAATCCTTCTTTCTGAATGCATCCACCACTTGATCCGGGATCAATTGTGACTTAGCAAGTTCCCCTATATCCCGGGTTAGGGTCGTACCCTATTAACCCGACTTGATCAATACCTTAAGTTCATATGTTATTCCAATTTATTGATTGGTCTTTTTCTTCCAAGCAATTATCTTTACCCAAGAAAGGTACTATATCAGGACGATTATTCATCCTCTTGAAAGATAAACTTGCGTAAGAATCTGCCAATCTTATTTCGAGGAATTGGCCATTTCCTTGTGATCAAATCACAAGATCATGCGACTCTGCAACTTGTTGCACAAGTATCGCGCATCGAACTATGGGACTATTTACATATCAAATAGAGTTTTATAATCATGAAATCATGATTAGATAATCCATTCCCGATTGCATTAAGCTGACATTGTCGGTCCTAGGGTTCGGAGTTTCATCTTCTAAGCGAGAAATTCTTAGGAAAAACCCCTAGATCACTTTTCGCAAGTATGTTCCAATGTCCCTACATTACGTGAATGTGGGCAAGTATTTAGGGTATCGGAGTTTCAGCTTTGGTAAAATGAGTGACTAGGTAATGTCCCCAACGTGCTAACCCTAGTTAGCTCTTTGGGATATGTTGCATTGAATTAACCCTTTCTAAACGAGTCCTTCACGGTTTTAGGAGTTTAGGTTTAAACTAGTTTAACTTGTCTGGTATTAAACATGATTCATGGTCTACGTATAAGTTAAATTGCAAACCCTAACTTTTCGATTTAAGGTCAAAGCATAGTTTTAGTTATAGCCTAATTCTACTTGATCATCCTATAACATGCAAACAAGATTCATGCTTAAAACATGCAGCCTTTTTCTACTTTCTTTTCCGAATGAATTTGTTGTATGCTCAACTTACACGCCCTTTTGTTGATTTAAGTTTTTAGGCCACTTGCCTAGAGTTAAATCTTCTTCATGCATCCCTAGCAATTTCCTACGGTTGCTAGCAACTTTCTTTAGGAATCATTTCGAAAAAGATGTTCAATAATGCAATATGCGGTTTATTTCTTCCATGCTTAATCAACATGTACTATCATAATTCTCTTTTGTAAAAATGGACATTAAACTAATTTCAATTCATTGCAACGCATAAAAATTACTTGCTAGAAATGCATAGCAATCTTCTGCTCACTTTATTTTGTTCGTTTTATTGAAAATACTAATGACCGAATTCTTTCGTTGTGAGCTATTTCTTTTAAATTAGTCAAGGTATTTAAAATGAAAGATGCATCCTATTTCCAAAAATGATCCATGCATGATTGGATTATAGCGACGTAAATCAAAAATTAGAAAAAACCTAGACTTGTGGTGAAATGTCCACATGGATGTTAGGAGACGATCCTCCTACGGTTGCACCTTGTGCCTTCTTAGCGGCCATCGCGAATTTTGCCTTTTCGCCTTGGATGCAGAGTTATGATATTGTCTGTCTCTTTGTACGCGAAACTCCCTTTGTGAATTGGCTTTAGAAGGCTTTAAAGACTTGTGGGAGTTGTAATAGGAAAGATGGTTTTTTTTAAATCCAATGGATAAACTGAACTTGAGGAGAATCACTTGGAAAGAAACGGGTTTAAAACTTTGTGGGGATGCTATGAAAATGGGTTATTAAAAAAAAGCCAGTTATGGTAAGCTTTATGGTGGGGGAAAGGAAGCGTAAGGGCCCACTTGTGAAGGGGTTAAATCCCAGGGAGGGGGTTTTAAAACCTTTCGAGGTAAGGCTTAGCAAAGCCACGGGAAGGAGCTTAGTGGCTTTTTACAAGGTCTGCTGACACCCCACGGAAAGTAGGGGGGAAACAAGGGTGTATAAGCCCCTTTTTTAAAAAAAGAATTTTATGTGGGGGGGGGTTTACCAACCCCACATGGACAAGGGCTAAGAGGACCCACAAAGAGAAATGGGGGTGTAATGTGGAAGGGGGCTTAGGAGGCCCACCCTTGGAAGCTTCCAAGAAGCTTCCAAAGCTTCTAGAGAATTCAGAATCCTACGTGGAAGGAGGCCGAATGAGGCTCGATTGGGCGCAGCGGTAGCATGCTGCACTACTGGCGATCCTTCAGCATCTCGATGCCCTCCTCTCTCCTCTCGACATAGCGTAGCAGCTCTTCCTCTGGCTCTCGACAGCAGCTCAGTGTCCACTCCTCTCTCTCACGACGGCACCCACTTCATGCTCCACGGCAGCACCCCCTCACTATGTCCCATAGCATTTATATAGGTGAGGGGAGGGGGATCCTCCCTCCCCCACGTGGCATCTCGCATGCTTTCCTCCTTGAGCAAGCTCCAGCAAAGGAGCTTCCTCACCCCTTGCTATTTGTTTCTCCTCTAGCACGACAGTCGGCTAGAGAAGAGAGGGATTTTTTAAAAAAAATTCCATTAATCAATTATCCTCACGACTTAAAGAGGCGGTTCATGCGCGTTTTCTTGGAAAATCAGAATATTACATGCCTCGACCCATTTCATAAGATTGTCAATTGCTACGATGATGTATCTAGCCTTTGAGTATTGTGCTACAGGACTAATGGGTCCAATGAAGTCGATTCCCCATTTCTCAAAGGGTTTTCATACAATGACAGGGGTCAACTCCATCTTATCCTTTCGTGTAGGAGCTTTAGTCCATTGGCACCCATCGTAGTGCTTTACGAACTGAGCAACATCGCGGAATAGGGTGGGCCACCATAACTGAGATTGCAGCACCTTATGGGCCGTTGTATCCTTGCTGAAGTGCCCTCCAGAAATCCAACCATGCACTTCGCTCAACATGTCATGCATCTCATGCTCACACACACATTTTCCTAGCAACCCATCTTGCCCTAACCTATAAATTTGACCGGCTATCAATCGGTAAGAATGGATTTTCAGGATGAGGCGCCTAAACATGGCCTTCTTTATGGGTCACTCGGCTAGACCATGCTCTAGTACTTAGACTATATCATCTGGCTAGTACAATGTTAGATTGGCTTTAAACAAATCTTTCACACTAGACAGGCCAAAGAGGTGAGCGTCTGGTAATTTGTCAGCATTGCCTTGTCCAACGGCTTCTCCTATGGGTATTCGGGACATGTGATCATCCATGTAGTACTACTTACCCTTGTGCACCACCACAGAGAAATCAAATTCTAGAAAAAGAAGAAACCATCTAGCAATGTGTCCCATAGCGCACATGGCTTATTCACAAGATACAACAAGGCTTGATGGTCCATAAAAAAGATGAAAGGCGTGGCCAAGAGGTAGTGCTCTAGTACCTGGACTATATCATTGGCCCAGTCTGCTGTTATATCGGCTTTAAACAAATCTTTCTCACTAGACATGCCAAAGAGGTGAGCATCTGGCAAATTCTCAATGATGCCTTGTCTAGCGACTTCTCCTATAGGTATTCGGGACATGTGATCAGCCATGTAGTGCTGCTTTCCCTTCCGTACCACCATAGAGAAATCAAATTCTAGAAGAAGAAGCAACCATCTAGCAATCTGTCCTATGTCGCATGGTTTATTCACAATATACAACAAGACTTGATGGTCCATGATGACTCTCAAAAGAATCATAAAAAAAAGGCACAAAAGAATCCAATCATGCATCATATTTTCATTTTTTCTCAAGAGAATAATACTACATTGTTACAAAATCACTAAAATAATATCCTACATAAAGGGGAGGGGGGCCACATCTATTAAAGTCAATGGTATGCTTTACGTGCATGCATTTTTAAAGGGTAGGAATACTCAAAATTAAAGGACAAAGGCCTTATAATATCAAATGTATCAAAGTTTCAAAGAAATGATAAAATATGAAGGGGTGTGCTTTTTGGGGAAGAGGTGGGGTGGAGTGCATGAGTGGTTATGTGCTTCTTTCCCCCCCTCTCTTCTCCAATCGCATATTCTCCTTTTTGGTGGTGCAAAAATTTTTCCTCTCTCCCTCTTCCCTCTGTACAAAAGTTTTTCTTACCCTTTCCCCCTCCTTTCTTTCTTTCTTGTGAGTGATGGAAATGGTAATATCTAATGAAGATGATGAAGACAATGTTTCTATTTATCAATAAGAGAGAGATTTCAGGTTCTGTTGTGGTTTTGAGATTAATGGCAAAGCCATACACATAGATTTTGTGTGCTTTGTCCCTGGTTTTGTGGTTGATTATGTTCATGACAGGGTTGCTGTCAGGAGATGTGAAGGACCCGCAGAGTTGAAGCGATTGTGAAAGATTAGTTTACCTCTGATAAAGCCGCATAGCCATTTATTTTGAAAACCAATATTTTATTGGGTTTGAGACTTCAAAAACACCATCACACATGAATGAAGGGTTTTGCCTTGCTACACGACCATTGGGGCTTTGGCAGTGCTTTTGTCTTCCTACTCATTCCTCATCATTCTTGTCTTCAATTTTATCTCTCTTTTTTCTAACTTCAAGGACACAACGGATGATGTCACTATGAAGCCCTTGTGGCAGTACTTGTGATGCATGGTAAACGCGATTTTCTCCTTTGCTTCTTCTTGCATTCTTCGTGTTCATCTTGATTCATCCTATAGCCTTATGTGCTTTGCTCAAGCACCTGTGCTCCACAAGGAGGGACCTCATCTTGTTTCTCCCAAAGTAGTTTATGGGATCTGGGCTTCTCCATTCAGCTGCTTATCCATCATATTCCCTTCCTTCTTCTTCTTCTCCATCCCCTACAAGGAGTCTTATTGTTCACATCTCGTTTCTCCCTGATTTTCCTTATGTGTCGTAATAGTTTGTTCTATCAATGAAGAGAAAGGGACTAGCACTCTCTCTCTCTCTAATGATGGAGGCACAGTGTTTGGCAGTTTGACGTCTCATCGAAGCATGTAGCAACATGAAACATCAAAATTCTGAGATGGAGAAAATCTTTCATGTCTGCTTCTTTGTCCCGTTCATGTTTCACCACTTGCGTTGATGTTTGCCATAGTGGAAAAGAATTTGTAGCCATTGCTTCTTCTAATTCCTTTCTTGCCTCTTCTCCTTCTTCATTTTTGGTGTATGTGTCCTCTTTTTCTCTAATATCACCATCGCTTCCTCTCTTTCTTTCTCTCAAACCAAAATATTTTCATATTTTGTTTCGATGTTAGACAACCTTTCCCAATGGGGATTGGTGGGAACCCTCATGCTGCTGTAGATTATTCTATTTGCCTCTCTCTCTCTCTCTCTCTCTCTCTCTCTCTCTCTCTCTCTCTCTCTCTCTCTCTCTCTCTCTCTCAGAAGTGTGTGTGTGTGTTTTCAGAACCAAATGTGGCGTGGTTTCATTTACTGGAGTTTTGGGGCCCATGATGACCTTAAGAGTGTCCACTTGTGAGTGGCCATGCCTCCTGCTCTCT
Source organism: Lygodium microphyllum (assembly GCF_053477565.2). NCBI lineage: Eukaryota > Viridiplantae > Streptophyta > Polypodiopsida > Schizaeales > Lygodiaceae > Lygodium > Lygodium microphyllum. The sequence continues at coordinate 7,670,542 of NC_141161.1, read as the reverse complement.
CTCTAGCTATTTCTCCTAGGGGGGGATACTTGGGGATCTTGAAAAGGAGCCAAACATATGAGTTCAAGCACTAATCTCTCTCTTTTTGACCAAGAAGTTAGGGCTTGATGGTGAAAGATGACCCAGGGATTCTTAGGATAGCGATGGAAGGTCGTCCTTTCTCTCTGCAGCCCTAATTCTTCTTCTTCTTCTCAAGATATGGAAGCGAGTACCAATAAGGATCCATGGCCTACTCATTATTTTCTCTATTATACTCTTCTTTCTTCCTATTCTTAGCCGAACTCCTCAAAACCCTCATCGCCCTCCCCCTTTGCTTGTTGTCTTTGCCCTTTTGATGTCTTCTTTAGAGGAGATGGCAACCACTTCTATTGTGTTGCAATGGAACGCTGTTGGTGATGATCAATGTGAGGAAGGAGATAAGCATAACTAGGAAGAAACCCTCCTATTGCTGCCAAAGATTCTCGTTCTCTTATCTTTTCTTGTCTCTAGATGTTCTAATTCTGTGCCTAGGCTTTGAGCCATGCTCTTCTTTCAACAAGTTTCATGCTCCCGGTCAGCATCTTAGGATGGAGCATGCTATCTTCATCTTTGAGGAGATGGTGGAGCTTCTATCGATGTTCAAAGAGTGCTTGCTCTTGCTATGCTCAGATGGCCTCCAATTTCTCACTGAGGGAGTGATGGTCAGTCCGGGGTTCATTTAACCTCTTGAATTGGGCATAGTGCATGAGACTCTCATATTTGTGGACGAAATTGATTTTGTCCTATAAGGAATTCTCATATTGGTGTTGCTTGAAGATGAGGTCTTCATTTGCAACAACCTTATTGGGATGATAATACATGGTGACAAAGGATTTGAGAATAATCTTCTTCTTCTTTAGAAAAAAAGTGCCTCCTCCACCTCTAAAAAACTTGAATCATTTTCTTCTTATTCCATCAAATCTGATAAATATCCAGTTATGGTAGGAGGATTTCTTCGCCATCGACTTCTCATTCCAGGGCTGCATTAGCATTGCTTGTTAATGTATAATCCCGATCAAATAGTTGTTGAGATCATGGCTGCGCACCAAAATGATAGCAACCCTCCAACGAACATAATCAACCACAAAACCAAGGAAAAAGCACACAAAATCTATGTGTATGGCTCTGCCATTAATCTCAAAACCCCAACAGAACCTGAAATCTCTCTCTTATTGATAAATAGAAACATTGTCTTCATCATCTTCATTAGATATTACCATTTCCATCACTCACAAGAAAGAAAGAAAGGAGGGGGAAAGGGTAAGAAAAACTTTTGTACAGAGGGAAGAGGGAGAGAGGACAAATTTTTGCACCACCAAAAAGGAGAATATGCAATTGGAGAAGAGAGGAGGGGAAAGAGGCACATAACCACTCGTGCACTCGACCCCACCTCTTCCCCAAAAAGCACGCCCCTTTGTATTTTATCATTTCTTTGAAACTTTGATACATTTGATATTATAAGGCATTTGGCCTTTAATTTTGAGTATTCCTACCCTTTAAAAGTGCATGCACGTAGCACTTGAAAGCATACCATTGACTTTAATAGATGTCGCCCCCCTCCACCTTATGTAGGATATTATTTTAGTGATTTTGTAACAATGTAGTATTATTCTCTTGACAAAAAATGAAAATATGATGCATGATTGGATTCTTTTGTGCCTTTTTTTAATGCTTTTTTTGAGTGTCATCATCTCCAAGTCGCCCTTTTCTTTCTCATCGATAGCCCTCCCTCTTCATCCTTATCCAAAACGGTCCTCTTCTTCTCCATCCCACCCTCATCTTCCTCAAAAGACGTTGCTTTCCCTCTTTTCTACATCCCTTCGTCCTATCTTCCAAAACAACCTAAATATGAATAAAGGGGTAATTAATTCAAGAAAGACATTTTAAAAACAAAAAAATAGCAAATAAAAAGCATTTAGGTGAAATTTTCATATACACACCCTTTTGAACTGGATGGCACCAAATCAATCCACCTTTCCACTATACCTTATGCCTCTACTTAAGCACTACTATAATCCTCCTATTTCTCATAGTACAATGGTATTTTTTCCCTTCACCTTCTAAATTCTTAGATCTCTTTCCTCCCTCCATTATCCCTTACTGGGGGGGGGGAGTCCTTGTGATCATTTTCCTATGTAGCTCCAATCCTTCTTTTCCCTTGAGAGGACATACAAACAACCACATTAAAAAACAAACCAATTTAAATATAAATATTAGAATAATTAATATTTTATCCTTTTTAGAAAACCCTTAAACAAAAACAAAACAAACAAAATAACTAATATAATATCAAACTTAAACACATACATTACAACCTTTCTAAGCATGATGTTCATAATTAACATTCAAAATGAACACTCCTTTTCTATTGAAGTTTAATCCTCATAGCTAACAATGCTAACAAAACCTCAAGTGTGTTTGGAGCTACATGATGATAGAAGTCATTCTTCTTTCCCCATTGGACACATAAGTTATTCTCATGATGCCATGTTGAAGATTAAATCCTATCCTTTGAAAAGTATACAAGTTTTTTAGTGTGGGAGTATGATTGAGGCACGAGTTCCCTTACTGTGGTGGTCGTGGATCTAGAGTCCCATACCCTACCATGGCTAGGCCTCATCCTTGTGATCGAAGTTGTTTTACTAGAAAAAAATTTGGAGTTTTTTATGTTAGATAGTGGTTCTTCTTTGACAAGGTTCGCAAGGACGCTTCACGTTTCAGTCCACAAAAAAGGTGAAAGGTGTGGCCATGAGGTAGTGTCGAAACTTCTTTACAGTGAATACCATGGCCAACCCCTACCTTTTTGTGGTAGAGTATTTCATATCTGTGTTAGTGATCTACCTACTAGCAAAACTCACAGGGTAATCCTAGTTTTGCTCACCAAGCTGACACAAGTTAGCTCCAATAGCAAATTTAGACGCGTCTATATGCACGTAGAAGGTGATGTTCCAGTTTGGGGCTCGTAAGATTGGTGCAGTCTTCGTAAGAGCCATCTTCAATTCCTCATATGTTCATTGGCACTCATCAATCCACTTAAATACATTCATGAACTTATACAACGGCCTTGCAATCAATGCATAATTTCGTTGGAAGATAGTGAGAGAGATAGAATGGAGCGGAAGATGAGCCTCAACTCATTGTTGTTCTTCTTCCATTATTATTCCATCATAATAACTGAAAGAGACTTACACACATAAGTATGACTAACCAAGACTAACTGTGGTTAAGTCACTAACTACACTAACTTATTGAATGTCACACACGTGTACAGATGTATCCAGCTAATGTCGGTCACATACATAAAGATAGACTGATTGACTGAAGAGTAATGAGAGCTTGATATTTTAACACTCCCCCTCAAGCTCAAACCATCTTAGAAACTCCAAGTAGTTGTCTGAAATATATGAACTTTTCTTTACCAAGAGACTTGGTAAATATATCTACTAGCTGGTCTTCAATCTTCACATGAATCAAGTCAATCTGCCATGTAAGAACCATTTCTCTAATGAAATGGTAGTGAACCTTAATATGTTTGAACCTAACATGGTAGATAGGATTGCTAACCAACATAACACTACTGAGGTTATCACAATGCAATCTCACTACGCTTTCTAGTTGTATTCCCAAGTCTCTCAGCAATTTCATCAACCAAACTGCTTCGCAAGCCGCTAAGGCAGCTCCTCTGTACTCAGCTTCTGTACTAGACAATGCAACAATACAATGTTTCTTACTCTACTAACTAATCATAATGTTGCCCAATCCAAATGCATAACCACTAGTTGACCTCCTGTCATAGGCACAACCAACCCAATCAACATTAGTAAACCCTGTCAAGTCAAGAGATCTGCCATATGCATAAAACAACCCATAATCTGTAGTATTCTTTACATATCTCATGATCCTCCTGACTGCATCTAAATGTGGCTTGTGAGGCTTTTGTGCATGAATTGACTAATCAGACCCCACTACATAACATAAGTCAGGATAAGTAATAGTCAAGTATATCAAGCTATCCACCATCTGTCGATACATGGTCACATTCTCTATGTCATTCCCAACATCAATCTGCAGCTTGACATTCGGATCAAGAGGTGTTTCCATAGACTTGCATTTAGCTATACCATACTTCTGTAACATGTCATGAGCATACTGCTTCTGTAGCAGCTATATACCTTGAGGCATAGAGACTACCTCAATCCCAAGAAAATACTTTAGTTCACCAAGGTCTTTGACTCTGAATTCATCTTGTAAACATGATTTAACTTTAGCAATGCCCTCTTCATCATCTCCAGTGATGATAAGATCATCTACATAAACCACTAGAAACACATATCCATGATCTATCTTCTTCGTGAACAAAATGTGATCTACATCATCCACGTTGCTCTAAATAACTGTTGATCTGAGAATTCCATGCTTTAGGTGCCTATTTCAGTCCATATAAATCCTTTTTCATCTTACATAAATGTGTAGGAAAGTTCGGGGGAACATAGCCTTCCGGATACTCCATATAAACTTCCTCAACCAAATCCCCATTCAAGAAAGCATTCATGACGTCCATTTTCCATAATTTCCAACCTTTGCATGCTACCAAAGCAATGACAATTCTGACTGTTGCCATTTTAGCCACCAAACTAAAAGTATCCTCATAGTCAAGGCCATATTGCTATGCATACCCATTTGCAACCAATCTGGACTTATAACATTCTAACAAACCATCTGACTTGCACTTGACCTTGTACACCCATTTGTAGCCAATGGGGACTTTTCCTTCAGGCAAAACAACCAATTCCGATGTCTCATTTTTATCCAGGGCGGCATACTCCTCATCCATGGTAGCACACTAGTTATCATATGTAACTGCATCATCAAACTTTGTAGGTTCTTTGTAACCTCTCACACTAGCCATATAGGCATAATGGCGGGCTGAATAACTAGTGTATGCAAACCTGTCAACTAGTTTTCTAACTCCCTCATATCTCTGTAACTGTGGCTCACTTTGAGCTTGCCTCTCATGAGGCGGTACATAACGAGTATGTCTTGTTCCAAGCATCATAATAGATGGAATGCCCAACTCACTATCCAAACTATCGCTGTTAGATGACTCATAACCTGTCGTAAGTGGACCTGTCACATCCTCAAGAATCTTTTCTTTTCTCTTATTCAATCTCCCCCTCATTGACATATCCATGTTAGTGGACGTAGGAGTAAAACTTCGCAAGCGTCCTGACCAATGACTTATTTTAGGTGACCCATCACCTATAGGACCACTCATAGATGTACTTACTATAGGTGTATTTTCAGCATTACTGGTGCTGGCTCATCCATCTGTAGCCACTACAATAGGATTACCATACCATGATGCTAGCTCATTAAAAAAAACATATGTGCTAATCAATGTCTCATGTGTAGACGCTACATAACACTTGTAAGCTTTCCGGACTTGTGCATAACCAAGGAACACACTCTTGATAGCTTTAGGATCCAATTTCTTCTTCTTTTCATCAAGAACATGCACATATGCAATGCTGCCAAATACCTTCAAATGTGAAATGTCAGGCTTATGACCATACAACCTCTCATATGGAGTTACATCATGAATCCTTGTTGTAGGGGTTCTATTCAACACATAGACAGCAGTCACTACTGCTTCAACCCAATAACCATTTGGCAAACTCTTCTCATTCAGCATAGCTCTTGCCGATTCCATCAGTACCCTAATTTTTCTTTTTGCTACACCATTTTGCGGCGGTGTATAGCTACATGTTAACTATCTTCTGATCCCATGTTTAGCAAGGTACCTGTCAAAGTACTTAGAGACATATTCTCCACCTCCATTTGATCTAAGACATGAAATTTTACAGCTCAACTCATTTTTAGCATGCTTCTTGAAGTCCTTGAATGCATCAAACACATCATCCTTATGTTTTAGTATGTAAAGCCCAGTATATCTGCTTGCTAAAATCATCAATGAAGGATACATAGTAACGAGCACCACCAAACGAAGCATTATGAGACAGACCCCATACATCTGAATGTACCGACTGCAAGGGTCGTGAGCTATTCCGTACATGTCTCATAAATGGAAACCTTGTCTGCTTTCCAAATTGATATGCATCACATACATGTCCAAAGTCATGATACTTGAACTTAGGCAGTCCAAGCACAATCACCTTCTGCTGCATAGATTTCAGCTTTTGTACATTCACATGGCCAATCTGCTTATGTCATATCTCAACATCCCGTATAGCACCATCATTATGTGAAAACATTGTTGAGATATCGAGCTCCACTCGTGATATGCCAGGGTGACCGTTGTGCATTTATGTCACCGATGTGTCAGTTGTTGCAGATGCGGTTGGTACACCACCCATGAATAATAGCTACATGACAGCTATCCTTATCTACTCTAGTTCGTGGCTCAGTTAGTATGCCACCTTAGTTATTTGAGTTTGGTTTAAGACCCATATATAGGGTTCTTCTATTTCTTTGTATAAGACTTCTTTTTGGCTTACACAACTAAGAAGAGAAAAATAGTTTTCAGCCTCCACCTTTGTGTGTATTCCCCCATTGTGCAAGCAAGAAAGCTACAAGTGAGATTCCTTCCTTCTCTCCCACAATCTTGACATGGTATCAGAGCCTTGTTCGTGGTAAGGAGCTCAAGAAAGCAAGCCAAGCTCGCGGCGTTCTGGTAAGAGGAGCAGTGTTGCTTTCATTTTCTGTTTTGGGAGCAGATCTTTGCAGGTAGCACAGCCGGAAAGTGCAGGAGTGCATTGTCTCAGGGTGAGACGCCCTTCGCGACCCTATTTTTTTGATTTGAGGCCATTTCGGGGCCTACCTTGGAGGCGGAAGTTTTCTGCACGCACTCAGGAAAAGACCCTATTTTATGCTGTGCGACCACTGTTCTACAGGTCGGTGAAAAGTTACTGTAGAAATTGCATCGTATGCTTGTGCGCAAAGACATTGGGAGTTACAGAATCATCCTTGGTTCCTGTTTATGCAAAATCATCACTAGGAAGTGACTGTGTGGTCAAATACCACTTTCGCTAGTTTTGCAGATTTGCCCTTGTGAGGGTGAAGTTGTGTTCTTTGCAGTGACAGAATTTTTTACTGTGTTCTGTAATGGTGTCTGACTCTCTTTCACAAATTGTCACTGAAAAGCTTGACAAGAACAACTTCCAAGCATGGAAGTTTAGAATGAAGAATTTCCTTATGGGAAAAGGATATTGGGAATTTGTTGCAGGAAATGAAGATGAACCCGTTCTTCCTGATGTTCCCAATCAACAGCAAATGCAGGCATTTAAAGCATGGCATGAGAGAGCCAGGAAAGTTATATACTGGCTGTCTATCAGTATTTCAGACTCTATGATTGTGCATATTCACGATGCAAGTACGCCAAAGGAGGCATGGGATACTTTGTCAAAAATGTATAGCACAAATACTCAAGCCAGGAAAATGCAGCTCAAGCAAGAGTTGCATAATGTGCAAAGAAAAAATATGAGCATCAATGACTACCACATGAAGGTGAAGAAGATTGCAGATGCACTTGCTTCCATTGGGTCGCCAGTGGAAGATGATGATTTAGTTTCTGTGACCTTGAATGGTCTAGGAAAGGATTATGCACAGTTTTGAACATCCATTTCCGTCCGTGAAAGATTTCCTGATTTTGAGGAGTTGATTGCTCTTCTAATTTCTGAGGAGTAGAGAAATGGTGGTGCATCTTCTTCAGGAGGAACTTCAAAAGAAGCTGTCTTCTACTCAAATGCTGGAAGAGGTAGAGGCAGAGGTAGAGGAGGCCGATTTGGAGGCCGTGGTAGAAATCAGAATATGCAGCAAACTCAAGAAAACCAGTCCTATGGAGGAGGACGCGGTAACTCTAGAGGTAGGGGGAGCCAA